>NW_007231622.1:272469-294927 GCF_000164805.1 Carlito syrichta | reverse complement strand
GACTTATGCTCACAGAAACCGGGACCTAGGGCCTTTGTTGTCTGGTGTGTCAGCGCCATTTTGGGAGCCGCCCCTCTGGTCACTTCCTGCACCCTTCAGTAGTTGAAAGAGAGAACAGAAAGAAGACTGAGTACTAGGTAGGCAGCAGGACCCCAAGGCTTAGTCCTAGCCCAATCCTGTCAGCCTGCCTCATGAGCAGGGCCGACCCTTAACCCCTGGCTCCGGTTCCTCCTTTGTGAAGTCAGGGGAACAGTTGAAATGGTGGTTTCCACGTGTGTCTCTCAGCCATGACCAGGATTGTCTTCAGAGAGCTGATACTAGAACTCTGGAATTCCACTCTCAGTTCAGCTAGATAGCTCTTGGCTGAGCTTTTACATAAGAGTTTACACTTGCAGCTTTCAAACTCTTATTTAAAAGCAGGAACACAATCCTTCAAATCTAATTAAGAGCAGAGCAGTTTGTTGAAAGGAAGGGGCTTCCCTGTTACCCTCAAGACAGTGAAGGAATGCCAGAGAGCCTGGTTTGAAAAATACTGGACCCTTTGAGGTCTAAATTTTAGTTTGTGCCTACCTGTAGACATGATACAGTAAATTGTTACCTTAGGTCAGTTTTTGTCTCCATCTCTCTGTAGACCCTAAGAGATATAAGGGCTAAGTCAGGCAGTGCTTTTGATGTACTTGGATTATGTGAGAGTCTAAGTGTTTGTGCCACTTGGGAGGATGTACCCAGATATATGTGCAGTCTTATTTTCCCCTAATTAATGATGCCCTAGTCTTCTCTCCTGGCCATTTGGGACATTACAGGAGAACACAGAAGGAAAAAACAGAAATGGCCATATGCAACTTCACAGGCCCTTTAGACACAAAAGGATTACAAATAGATTCAAGAGAAGTAGTTAGTATGTCTTTGAATACATGTCATGTGTGAAGAACTCTTTAAATTACAGAATGGTCCACTCCTTAATTTCTCAAGTGTTTATTAAAGGGCCTGTCTCAGGTACATGGCTACATGCTGTGGATGTAACAGTGAATCGAATGCCCTTTGAAGTTAATAGACTGAAACCTTAAACTTAGTAAGAGAGTCTTTTTTTTTTTTTTTTTTTTTTTTTTGAGTTGGAGTCTCACTCGGTCCCCTAGACTGGAGTACAGTGGCTGCTCCCGGCCACTGCAGCCTCACCTGCTGGGCTCCGGTGATCCTTCCGCTTCAGCCTTCCGAGTAGCCGGAATTACAGGCATACGCCACCACGTTCCACGCCCAGCTGATTTTTTGATTTATTGTAGAGATGAGGTCTCGCTACCCAGGTGGGTCTCGAACCCGCGGGCTCAGGCAATCCACTCACCTCAGCCTCCCAGAGGTGCGGGATTATAGGCTGAGCCACCGAGCCTGGCTAAGAGTCATTTTAAGTAGCCACTTTCCATGTGTTCTGAATTGGGAAGCAAGCCAAAGAAATGCAAGCTGGAAAAACATTACAAAAAAGTACACAGTTATTTCTATGATATAAGTTATATAGCTTCATTTTAGTTTGTAACGGAACATATTTCTGGTTTCATACAGCACTGGAGTAATATAACAGCTTTAGTAAATGTCCATTGAGTATCCTTCAACATGTTACAATAGATCCGGGTTAGTGAATGAGACTCTAAGAGAGTTTACAGCTTGAGTGCAGGCAAGCCGACAGTCAGCTTTGATAAAAGGTGGCATGTACATGCTCTCAAGGAAGGTTTCACGGAACTTGGAGCTGAAAAGGAGAGGAGATAGCATTCCTGTTGAAAGATCAGGGAAGATTTCATAGAGAAGCTGCCATTTGTGGTGGACTTTGAAGGATGGATAAGTGTCCAGAGACACAGAGGGAGAGGCAGAGTGTCCCTGGGAAAGCACAGGTATATAGAGGACCCTGTGCGTTGTCCAGTTCATGTTGTGCATGGGAGCCCGAGGGTAGATTGAAACTTGAGGTGCCGTGAACCCAACCTAAATTTCTGAAAAGTGAAGAATTTTATTATTTCTATAAAACATTCACATTTCCAAAGCAAAATAAGATTTTAGTATATATTTCTTAGTTTAAAAATAGCCGCCACTGCTTCCTAATTCTGAAAGGACTTGGCCCACATGTAGCAAATGCAAGAGATCAGTGGAGGGCTTTAGCTTCTGTTCTCAGAACGCTGTTCTCTCTTTTTTCTCTTTGCTTCTCCTTCCAGACGCCTAGACGTCTGTCTCATTCTTCTTTTCTCACACTTCTCTTCCTTTTGCCTCAAGTGTCTTCCTTATACTAGCATATAGATGTGTCTAGTGTTTTGAGAGTTAAGACTTATTACCTCAATTTTCAAAAATGTTTTAAGTGATTGAACATTTTATAGTTTTCTCTTTTTGGAATTTCCTATATTATACTACTTTTTAGTTATGTGGAGTTATTTGTGCATTTCTCTTTTTCTTTTGGTGTTTTTGTTTTTTGTTGTTTGTTTGTTTGTTTGTTTGTTTGGTTGGAGTCTCACTCTGTCACCCAGACTGGAGTGCAGTGGCCGCTCCCGGCCACCACAGCCTCGACCTGCTGGGCTCCGGTGATCCTTTTCGCCTCAGCCTTCCGAGTAGCCGGAATTACAGGCATGCGCTACCATGCCCGGCTGATTTTTTGATTTATTGTAGAGATGAGGTCTCGTCTGCCCAGGCGGGTCTCGAACCTGCGGGCTCAGGCAGTCCACTCACCTCAGCCTCCCAAAGGCACGAGATTACAGGCTGAGCCACCGAACCCAGCACATGTCTCTTTTTCAATGGATTAACACAACAAATGGTTAACTTAAGGAATTTACGACCCAAACAGGAAGAAGTTTGGAAACTATTTGGTGGCTAGAACTGTGTGTGTTTGCTCTGAATAAGATAAGAGTACAGGTATTTGAAAGGGTGGTTGTTAGCCCGGGTAACACCACTTTAACGACCCCCGCCATTTTGCTAGCTGCCCTGGGATGGAAAATTATCAACTAGCCTAGGCTGCAACGCATCCTGTCTGGCACCTAGCCTAACAGCAAGGCTGCCTTCCTACTCACTTAACCACAAGCCTTAGTTACCCCCCCCAGCAATGCTAACCACAAAAATCCCCCTAAGCCCTGTAACTGCCCTAACCTGTAAGCATTAGTGGGCTTCACTTTCCTGGAATCCCCTCCATAGGTTCTTCACCTTTGAATAAACCCATGTTGCTGTTGAGCCGCCTGTCTCTCGACTCTCTTTTCCTGTCTGCTCATTTTCTTGACCTAACATTCGGTGCCAAAACCCGGGAATGGGGTTTAAGGTCCCACCATGGCCCAACTCCTAAATTGTCCCCATACCTAGCCCCATTCTCCTCCATCCACTCTCCCTCATTCTCTCTCCTCTCCTACCCTTTTCCAACTTCCCCTCCCTCAACTCGGGCGGCTCTAGCAGGACGTTCTTCATTGCTGGACAGTTCATGCAACACCGGTCACTAATCAGTGGGTGAGTTTTTTTCCTTCCCCCATCTCAGATTCCTCTCTTTTGCTCTTTTCTGTCCAGGACAGAGAGCCTGTCGAAAATCCCGGCTCCAGGTGAGAGTAATTTGGTGACCCTGATTGTGGTTGTCACTTTGGAGGACACTCTTAAAGCGGGCACCACCTGTCAATAATTGTACTCATTGCTTTGGGGTGAAACCCTTAAAGCGGACACTGCCTGTCTTTTGGGAACAAAGTCCATGAGGACGCCCCATTCTTTCACTGTTTCCCTATTTCCCGAGGATCAATTTGCTCAGCCCACCAAATGTCTCCAGTGTGGGTCAAGCCTCCTCTAAACCTCCCCAAGACACACCTCTCGGATATCCCCTTCACGACCTCAAAAATCTAGGTCCTACTCTAAGACCAAAGCGTCTCATTTTCTTCTGTTATACAGCCTGACCCTAGTATCAGTTGACCCGAAAATGGAACCTTTAACTTCCAAATTCTCCGTATCCTTAACAATTTGACTTCTAAATTCTCTGTAACCTCAACAGTTCACTCTAATGCAATGGAAAAAAGACCGAGGTCCCCTATGCTCAAGCTTTCCTCCATCTCCAATCCAAGTCCTCCCCCTGCCAAACCTGTAATCCTTTCAAGTTCTCCTTATTCACAGCCTCCTCCTCCTTTTCTCTCTCTCCTTCACACTCACTCTTGTACCCAACGTCCTTGTACCCCAGTCATCTCCAAAATTCCTCTCCCGTCCTCCTTCTCAGAGAGGTCACTGGAGTGGAATTCATGTTCCTTTTTTCCTGGGCAGCCTCAAATTAAAAAATGCCTAGGCTCTTCACCTCTAACCCTATTTACCATAAGAAATTCCTCCACATCACACAGTCCCGTGACCTTACCTAGCATACTTGAATGTTATTCTTTCCCCCTCCCTTTCCCCAGAGGAGAGGCAACGCATCTGGGCAGCAACCCAATCCCCTGCTGACACCCTCCATAAGCAGGGCAATCCCATGCTGACACCCTCCATAAGCAGGACCCGGCCCATAATCCCAAAAGCAACACAGCAGTGCCCTATGCAAAGCCCTCTTGGGATTATCAGAGTAACTCCCCAAATAAACAGAAAAGAAGCCACATAATTACTTGCTTATTAGCTAAAAGAGACAAGGTGGCTCTAAAACTAGTTTGTTTTTTTTTTTTGAGTTGGAATCTCACTCTGTTGCCCAGACTGGAGTGCAGTGGCACACTCCTGGCCACCGCAACCTCGACCTGCTGAGCTCCGGCGATCCTTTCACCTCAACCTTCCAAGTAACTGGAACTACAGGTGTGCGCGACCACACCCAGATAATTTTTGATTTATTGTAGAGATGAGGTCTCACCGAGTTGCTCAGGCGGGTCTCGAACCCACGGGCTCAGGCAATTCACTCACCTCAGCCTCCCAAAGTGCAGGATTACAGACTGAGCCATCGAGCCCGGGCTAAAACTAGTAAATTGTGAAAAAAAATCAAAGAAATTACTCAAGGTTCTGACAAAATCCCTGCCCTTTTCTTCTCCTGCCTCTCAGAGGCCATGCTATATACTACTTTTACACCAAATTCTGATGAAGATGACATTTACTTATACCTTTATTTTCTCTTTCAATCCGCTCCAGACATATAAAAAACTTCAAAAATTAGAGAATGGTCCCCCAACTTCACGTCAGAATCTTATCAAAACTGCCTTTAGGCCAGGGTAAGTGTCTCAGCCTGTAATCCCAGCACTTTGGGAGACTGAGGCAAATGGATTGCCTGAGTCCGTGGGTTCAAGACCAGCCCAGACAACTTGGTGAGACCTAGTCTCTACAATAAATTTTTTAAAAATTAACCGGGCTTGGTAGCAGGCTCCTGCAGTTCTGGCTACTTGAAAGGCTGAGGCAGAAGGATCACCAGAACCAGCAGATCGATACTGGGGTGCCTGTGAGTGTACCTCTATACTCCAGCCTGTGTGACAGAGTGAGACACTGACTTAAAACAAAAAAACAAAAAACAGAAACAAAGAAAACCTGCCTTTAAGATGTTTAAGAATAGGCCGGGCACAGTGGCTCATGTCTACAATCCCAACACTCTGAGAGGCAGAGGTGAGAGGACTGCTTGAGCCTATAGGTTTGAGACCAGCCTGGGCAACTTGGTGAGACTTCATCTCTACATAAATCAAAAAAACTAGTCGGATGTGGGTGCGAGTTTGTAATTCCAGCTACTTGGAAGGCTGAGGGGGAAGGATCGCCTGAACCCAGCAGGTCAAGACTACAGTGGCCATCAGCATGCCACTGCACTCCAGCCTGGGCGACAGAGTGAGACTCCAACTCAAAAAAAAAAGATCTTTAACGATAGAAATGAGGAGCAAAAGGCTCAAAAACTAAAATAAAATCAAGCCAGATGCCAACTACTGGCAGCAGCCCTTCAGCAGGGCTCCGATGACTCCAAAAAACCTTCCAAACCCCAACAAGCTCCTGTCCACCTCCAGGACAGTGGTACAGTGTAGTCAGGACACTGGGCAAGGGTGTGTCCAAATCTTAGACCACACCCAACCCATGTTCTATTTTTGGAAAAAAGACACCGGAAGTCAGATTGTGACCAGCGAGACTCTCTCTCCCGTTTGGTCACTTCTGCACTTTCAGGTTTCCTCATCCCCTGCTGGGACTGGCTGAACTCCTCGACTTGGCTACTGAAGACTGACGGGGTCCAGGGTGTGCCACTCCCACTGCCCTCACCATCAGAGCCATCGCAGAACCTAGGGTGATGCTGTCAATATCTGTTAAGCCTGTCTCTCTCTTATTGAACACAGAGGCTTCGTCCTCAGTCTTGCCCGAATACACAGGATCCCTCCTTAACTCCCCTATCACTATTGTCAAAGTAGATAGAATATCTTTCACTTCTAAAATGACCAAGCCACTAGTCTGCTTTCTATGCAACACAACCTTCACTCACTCCTTTTTAGTTATTCCACAGTGCCCCACACCTATACGAGGTAGGAATATCCTCACAAAATTTCAAACTTCCATACAGTTCACCCCTCACAACCCCCCCTTACAATTCTTTCCCCTTCATTTTACTTTGCCACCCAGATGCCTCTCCCCCCTTCCTCCTTGTCCTCCCTTTCCTCCTTCCTTCCCTCTGTAAATCCTATAGTTGGGGACATTTCCACACTTAGTGTTATACACCATCATACTCCCATCATGATCAATTTACAAAATCCTTCATCCTGCCTCAACCAACCCCAATACCCTCTAAGCCCATCTGACTTAAAAGGACTCAAACCCATCATCTCCATATTACTCCAAGCAAATATCTTAAAACTAACCAACTCTTCTCACAACACCCCCACGCTAGCTATTAAAAAACCAAATAATTCATACCACCTTGTCCAGCACCTGCATATTGTTAATCAGGCTGTCACTCGCATTCATCCTATCGTCCCAAACCCCTACACTCTGCTCTCTCACATCCCACCTAACACCACCCACTTCACCGACTTAAAAGACGCCTTCTTCACCATTCCCCTTAACACAGCCTGCCAAAATCTCTTCGCCTTCACCTAAATAAACCCCAGCTCACAAAACTCAACCAGTTAACCTGGATGGTCCTGTCACAAGGCTTCAGGGACAATCCTTACCTCTTTGGACAAGCCCTTTCTCAAGACCTATCTAATTTAAACTTAACCCTCAGTACCCTTCTACAATGTTAATGATCTTCTCCTGTACAGTCCCTCATATAATCTTTACATTCAACATACCTCTCAATTACTCAACTTTCTGGAAAAACATGAACATCAAGTCTCTCCCACTAAAACTATAATTACCAAAACAAAAGTAACCTATCTCAAACTCTCTATAACTCCTACAACCCAAACCATTCTCACACACAAAAAAACACCTCATTCAAAACATGCCTGTACCTACCACCAAAAGGGGATCACCTTTCTTTCTTAGACCTTGCAAAATATTTTCAATTATAAATACCTAATTTTGGTCTGTTAGCCAAATTTCTTTATACAGCGTCACAAGGCCCTATCCCCAAACCTTTAAATCCTCCAACCCAATTAATTCTCTGTTTTACAAACTAAAAGAGGTCCTCCTAAAGTCCCCAGCCCTAAAACTGCCAAACCCTACCAAACCTTTCACCTTGTATGTCCACACAAAACACAACATCGCCCTGGGGCTTTTATGACAGTCCTATGACAATACTCCTCAGGCCATATGTGTCAAAACAACTCGACTCTGTCGTGCTTGACTCTGTCATCCAAGGCTGGCCGTCATGCCTCCAAGTTCTGGGTGCTGCCACTAGACTCACAGTCAAAACACTAAAACTAACACTGCCAACACATAACTGTCTCCTCTTTCACGCCCACGGCAACCAAAGTTGCGGGCCTTTTATGATACATACACATTTCACAGTTTAAAAGGGCTCCCAGTCCTACACTTCACACGCCTCTATCCACATGAAAACCTCCTTAAATATACTTCATTTCCCACAGGATCTACCCCTCTTCAATTACCAAAAGTTCTTAAACTTCCAAAATCTCCTAAATCATACACCAAAAGGAGCCCTTAGTAACTCTGTACATATGGATGTTCTTTTAATAATATTACCAATAGTCGCTGCTATAATATTCATCTTAGCCTATATTATGAGATATTTTTGTCAAATACCTCCACACTATAACACCCTGTGAACTTTCCTACTTCCCTAAGCTGATAAACCTCACCTTCAACAATTTCTTCTATATCCTTCACTCTAATCTTGCCTTTTACCGCCTTAATAATCCCCTTACCTCGCTACATCAACTACTTTCAGCAATTACTAATCTTTAGTTACAAGGAGACCTATATAATTTCTCCCCCAACCTTATCACTTGGTACTCCTTCCTAATGTGCATTTTAGTTGACAACCTCCTTACCACACCATGAAGCTCAACCCTCTCCTACATTGGCCTCTTATTCTAACCTTAGCCTCCTTATACATCTCATTCCTACTTAACATTGTCCTCTAGCAACTAAACTCCTTTCATCAATCCCACACACCAATTCTTACACAATACACAGCTTCCATTGCACTCTAACAACGAAATTTGTCTGTCAACCCAAACCCAGAGGTTTACAGTCATCCTGGCCAACCCAGACACTTAAGCCCAAATTAGCATAAATTTATATCTCATATTTAAAGCAAATCCTCTTTAAAATCTTTTAGTGACCTTAATTGCCTAATAACCCATTCCAAAACCTCCAAAGTCCCAATCAGGTACACTCCTTTATTTTAAAACAACACATTTAAAAGCTGCGACTTTTCCTAACCCATTTTCTACCAAAAAATCCTAAACCTCCAATCTGGAAACCCGTTACCTCTCAAACTTTGCTAACCACCCCAACACCTCTTTGTCTCCTGTGCTCATTCCCTAACCCCTCTCATGAGTCCTTTTTAAAAACTCTTCCCCCTAACCTTTACCAACTCACTCTCCAACCTTCATAAGACCACCCATCCCAACACCTCAAAGCCTAAACATACCCTCTACAATTCTCTTGTCCTCCATCCATTGCCATAAAAAAATTATCAAGCCGTTCCTATGCCGTCTTTCTGTCAATGCTGCCTATCAAATATATTTGCACAGAAAATGCATGGAAAAAACCAACAAACACACTGGCCTACACACTTCTAAACCTCTCACAATTCAATACTTCCCAATCAGTAATTACCAATAACTCCAATCTCTTATCTTTATATAACCAATCTGAGTTCACAGTCTCTCCTACTAACATACGCTTTCAGGCCCTCACTGGAGCTACACTTATAGGTAAATATTCCATGTAAAAATAAAGAAATAAAAGACAAAGGCACATGGTTAACCTCCATTACCTATAGGTCCATTACCCGGGAATTTTCTTCCTATATGGCACTTCCTCCTGTCCCTGTCTACCTGCCAATTGGTCAGGCATTTGTACTTTAATACACCAATCTTCAGACATGAGTATTCTACCTAATAATCAGACTATTCAAATTCCTCTATCAGCTTCAATCTCTTTGTCTGCAATTAAATCGAAAGGGCAATTCGATTCCTGCTCTTACTAGCAGGATTAAGCATTTACAGTTAAATCCATTAGCAGGGATAGTGTTCCAAAATAGGAGAGCACTTAACCTCCTAGCAGCTAAAAAAGGGGTATCTATATAACTCTCTCTCCAAAAAAGAATGTTGCTTTTTGTTAGTAAACCAGGCATAGTTCAGGATGAAGCCCATAAACGTCAAAACCGGGCAACAAAACTCACACGGCAGGCTACCAGCTCAAGGTAGACCGGGTCATCCCTCTCTGCCTGGATGCTCTAAATAACCCCTACTCAAACTTCTACTCCTCATCCTTCTCTTACTCATTATTAAACCTTGCCTTATTAACTTTATCTCCCATTTTGTCTCCTAACAATTAAATGCCTTGATTCAAGCTAGCAGAAAAAAACATGTCAACAACATCCTCCTGCTTCACCAGTCCAGATTTCATACCCTTCAACACCAGCAAGTATGCAATCTCAACCCCAAGAAGGGCACGTCACAACTTTAACCCCAAATTCAGTGCCCCACCTCAGCAGGAAGTAACCAGATGACCTATGACATCCCTCCCCCATGGCTATGTGCCCTCCTCTCCTATCTATCTATCTCCTATCTATCTCCTATCTATCTATCTATCTATCTATCTATCTATCTATCTATCTATCTATCTATCTACCTATCTATCTATACAAAAAGACAGGAATGTTAACCCAGGTAACACTACCTTTGAGACTTCTGCCATTTTCTAGCTGCCCCGGGATGGAAAATTCTCAACGAGGCTAGGCTGCAACGCATCCTTTCTAGCACCTAGCCTAACCGCAGGGCTCCATCCTTACTTACTTGACCAAATTTTTAGTTACCTCCTAGCAACGCCAACTGCAAACCCCCGCCCCCAAGCCCTATAACTAACCTGTAAGCAGTAGTGAGCTTCAGTTTTCTAAAGTCCTCTCCGCAGGAATAAACCTGTGTTACTGTTGAGCCGCCCAACTCCTGTCTCTCCTTTCCTATCTGCTCTTTTTCTTGACCTAACAGTGGGGTTATTCTGGGTAGCTCTAGAATCAGGGATAGTAACTGTTTATGAGGAGGCAGACTTTGATTTGAAATAAGAAAGATTGATCTTACAAAACAGATTCTGTCCCAGCAACAAAAGAGACTGCCTCAGAGGGTCGTGAAATACCTACTTGTTGGCTACCTTCCACCTGGTGTCTAACAGGGGAGTCCAGCACTGAATGAGAGATGGGCCAGGTGACCACTGAGATGGCCCTGTATTCCTTTAGGGATTGAATTTAAATGAGTAAAAACAAACACTTAACTGCTGCCTTTTTACGTTTTGTCTTAAGTTCAGAGTTCTAACTTGTATTTTTTTTTTAATTAGGAAAAGATGGCATCTCTTTCCTCCTGAAGATACTCCTCTCCTTTATCCAACTAGAATCCCTTATGAAGAATCTAGTGTGTTCAGCAAAATCAACGTTGTCAATCCTGATTTAAAGCGTTTTCCCCAGTTCCAGAAAGCTCAAAGACATATAGTTACGCTGAGCCCAGGACAGGTAATGGGGCTTTAAAACATTAATGACCTTCCAGGGGACACCATAGCTGTAACTCTCTCAAGTCCTTATGCTGTGTGCTTCACCCTCCTACAAATGAGAATGATGTCCTTCCCGGCTATAGGCTTCGGACACATAGGGCTCTGCTTCACAGGGCCTGGAAAGGAGATGGGCAGAGGGAACACAGCTCCTCCTATGGGTGAAGAGAAGAATGGACTTTGGAAGAGGCTAAGAGCCTACAAAACCCTTGTCACTAAGGTCAAGAGAACATGTTCAAGATATGGGCACTTGAGCACCTCTGAAACATTTATTTACAGTTACTATCTGCTTAACTATTCTAGAACTAAACCCAGACACATAAAGACATGTTGGAATGCATCCAGGGAGTGTAGACAGAAGATAGACAGAAGGAACTGAGAATGGTTGTCTTTTAAGCAGGACTGGAGGTTGCTTTCATAAACGCTGTCTCTGAAACATTTTCAAAGATATTGTACTTAGTGCTGCTGCCCAGTGGGGAGCATGTCCTTTACAATATTAGCACTTTCTGTCTGATACTCTCTTAACAATTTGAAAGATTTTCTTAGTTTCCTAAGGAGACTCTATTCCCTCAATTATCCCTCCCCCCTGCCTGTCTTCCGTTGCGCCCTTCTCACTGGCTCTTTTCCTGCTACTTTCACATTCTATGCTACCAACTCAGACAGTTTCACTTGACAGAGTTGCCTCGGCCCGTTAGCAGGCATTTCACTTTCACCTCTCCCTCCAGCCCCGACAATCACTCTGTTTTCTGTCTCGATAGATTTACCTATTCTGGACGTTTCACGTAAGTGCAACGTTACAACACAGGCCTTTTGTGCCTGACCTCTTCAGATGGGCCATCCACGTTGAGGATGTCATTAGCACTTCGTTTCTTTTTTATGACTGAGTAATATCTCATTGTGTGGCTATACTAGGTTTTGTTTATCCATCCATCAGTCGATGGCCACTTGGTCGTTTCTGCCTTTTGGCTATTATGAATAATGCTGCTTTGAACATTTGTGTACAGGTTTTGTATGAACATACACTTTCCGTTGTCTCAGGTGTATGCCTTGGAGTGGAATGGCTGGGTCATATGGTAACTCTGTTTTTGTTTTTGATACAGGGTTTTGCTTTGTCACCATGGTTGGAGCATAATCATGGCTCACTGCAGCCTTGAACTCCTAGGTTTCAGTGATCCTGCTGCCTCAGCCTTCTAGTAGCTAGGACTAGGGTGTGTACCACCACACCCACCCAGCTAATTTTTCTGTTTTTTGTGGGGATGGAGTCTTGCTTTATTGCCCAGACTGGTCTCAAATTTTTGGGTTCAAGCAATCCTCCTACTTCAGCCTCCCAAAGTGCTAGAAATATAGCACAAGCCATCATGTCCAGCAATGTTTAACTTTTTAAGGAACTTCCAAACTGTTTTCCACAGCAGCTGCATCACTTTACATTCTCACCAGCATTGTGTGAGAGTCCCAGTTTCTTCACATCCTCCCCAGCGCTTCTTTGTTTCCTTTTTCATCATTATTCTCACAGCCATTCTAGTGGGCAAGAAGTGGTTGCCAATTCATTTTCTCTTCTGTCTTTAATAGCCAAGTTTTAATGAGTAGTTTTGTCTGTTATATCAGTTTTCCTTCCATCCTGTCTTCCTTAATCCACCATAACTTAGCTCTGCCTTACTACTTTACTGAAACTGTACTCTATGATAGGACATTCATGACCTTCTAATGACTAAATCCGGTGCCCCCTTTTAGTTCCCAGTTTTCCTAAAAGGAACTATCTTCCTATCTCCCAGTCCTGCCTTGTTAGAGCAAGTGCCATTCATTTTCTAAACCCAAAGCTCAGAAGCGTCAGATCACCTCCATTTGCTCTCCTCTCCACGGGAAATCTCGTACTGAATCTGGATAGATGCCCTCCTTGATCTACCCATTGCTTTTGTTTAGTCTACCTTCCAGTTTAGATCTTAGCATTTAATAAGTGGGCCACTGCAAGAATCATCTGTCCTTCCCAGACTCTCTCCTAATATCACTTTTTAACCCTCTCCCACTCAGAGTTTCTCAGCAATTCGTAATGCCTACAGGATAAAATCCAAAATCTTACTCTGAATTCGGCATCCTCTGCTGACCATAACGTAATTCTCCCATCATATCTACTGTTCCTGCCTCTGCAGTAGTAACGCTGATTCCTTACCATCCCTCAGCAGTCCCATCTACTTTGCCACTTCTTCTTCCTAGCATTTCCACATTCTTTTCCCTGTTTAAATACTCTCCTAGCCCTGGGTCAAATCACACCTCCTCTATCCAGGCCACCCCTCACCTCCCCAGTCCTTGCCTGCTTCTCCCACCTCTAAATTTCTCAAGCATTGAACATCCTCTCATTTACCACCTCCATAGTGCTGCCTTTCTATGCGTGATCTTCTCATTTCTAGATTTTGAACCATGAGAGGACAGAAACTATGTCCTATATTTTTTACCTATGCCCTTTCTCAGAAGGAATAGAACTATTTTGTGATGGAAAGGATAAAAAGTTAGAATCTCAGGTCATGTACTAAGATTTAGATACAGACAAGAAGACCTGGGATTAAGGAGAGTAGAGGAACTGACAGTATCCTTTGTAGAACATGCGAACTTATCAATAAAAAAAGGAATAAAAGGAAAAAAGTATTGTGGGTTTTGCTGTTGTTGTTTCCTTATTTCCTTTTCCTTCAGCAGTATTATTGTGAATTCATTTGTATTCCTTTTTTCCCTAGCAGCCTGAGTTAAGGTCTGATTTTGACGTAAATATGAAATGTCCTATTTTTGTGCTAACCTTTTTTTTTTTTTTTAGGTTCTGTTTGTTCCCAGACACTGGTGGCATTATGTAGAATCCATTGATCCTGTCACTGTCAGTATAAACTCATGGATTGAGCTGGTACTTTTTTATTTTTGTTTTTAAATAAGTGTAATTCCTGTTTTTGAAATATATGCAAAGCCTGTCTATGCAACTTGGTGATTAATTTTCTTTAACTAACTACTATTACTTTGTTGGAATATGCTATAATTTATGTACTCTTTCCTCTGTTGATGGGTGTTAGACTGAAACAGGAATTTTAGTGATATGCCACTCTTTTTCTTTTAAGGACACACAATGGGCCCTGATGTTGACATCCAAAGGCCTCTCCCTTCACCAGTGTTGTTAGGAAAATTGTATTGGGCCTGGCTGGAGTGCCATGTCTCACATTGCCAGTCCTTTCCCACACCATCTGGGCTAGAAATAGCTGCTTCTAGGCTCAGGGTCATTACTAATTACAGAATTGTCTTGGCTTCTACATTTTCTCAAAGCAGAGTATTTTAGTGCTAAGTTTTTATCATTTCATTTCTGCCAGATGCCTTCCCCCCAAAAGTATGCTATGCTTAATCCTGGTTGCCTGGTCTATTTGACAGTTACAATAGCTGCTCATTATGCGCAAGTCTGTCTTTGCAACCCAAGGCCTTAAATGCATCTGAGCTTTCTTTTTTTTTTTTGAGTTGGAGTCTCACTCTGTCACCCAGACTGGAGTGCAGTGGCCGCTCCTGGCCACTGCAGCCTTGACCCGCTGGGCTCCGGCGATCCTTCCGCCTCAGCCTTCCAAAGAGCTGGAACTACAGGCATGCGCTACCACACCCGGCTAATTTTTGATCTTTAACTAGAGGCCCTGACTGCGTCACTGCTGTCTCTGACCCAAAGCCTGTATTGCATCTCTCTGCTCTTTGGCAGCCACATTCTCCCCTCAGTCCGGTTTTTCCTATTCTGTGGTAATGGGAAGAGTTTTGGATCTATGGAGCATTGAGGATATTGTAACAAGAAGCTATATTATGTAGGCTTAGAGAATAGAAGAGGTGTAGCCCTATGGGGCTTAGGTGAGAAGTATGGTGGGAGATCAGTAGCCTTACGGAAATTCTGCCAGTAGCGTGGTTGGGTTGGAGCAGATGTTAAGGTAGAGTCCATGGAGTCCACTTCCATTCCCAATGCCAAAGTCATACCTGCTATAGTCCTGATAGGTGCTTTAAAGCTCATTTGTTGTAAAACAGTGGAGCTACCATCTTTTAAAAATATTTGAAGAGGTGGCCGTGAGCATGCCACTGCACTCCAGTCTGGGTGACACAGTGAGACTCTGACTCCTAAGAAAAATTACAAATTTAATAAATTTTTGTAGATCAATTTACTACATGTCAGCTGTTCTAGGTTCTTGTGATAAAGCAGTGAACAAAACAAAAGGACAAGTCCATGTCCTCATGGAACTTCCATTCATCTCATTGGTAATGATTTGTCTGACATATGTCATCCCCTCTAGACAGTAACCCATAGGGTTCTCTTGCTCACCCCTGGATTCCCACTGCCTGGGACTTAGTAGATGTGCCGTATCTGTGACTGACTGATTAACCAACCCTGAGCAACAAGGCAAAGATTTGTAGTAACTCTACCCAAGGGAGAGAAAAGGGAAAAGCTGCCCAGAAGAAATCTGATGAGCTCTTAAATTGTTTTTTGCCCTGAATCACAGTAGTACTTAGTATGTATTGTCATAGCATAAATGTTAAATAATCAGTTCCCCCATCAATCTAAAATGGTTTTTTGTTTTGTTTTGTTTTTTGAGTTGGGGTCTCTGTCACACAGACTGGAGTGCAGTGGCACCATCACAGCTCACTACAGCCTCAAACTCCTGGACTTAGATGACCTCAGCCTCTTGAGTAGTTGAAACTACAGGCATAAAAATATTTTTCTTTGAAGATACCCTCCATGTGTTTTCATAATCTTTTTTCTTCCAAGCTTAAAACATCTACTTTCTTTAATGATGGGTTTTTATATGATGTCCCTCTCCTCCCCCCAAGACTTTTTACCATTCTGGTGATAGACTTTAGAATCTGGCAGCTTTAAGTTACAGGTTACATTTGGTAGCTACCTAACATGAATGATTGCTTAATCTCTACAAACCTCAGTTTCCTTCCTGTAAAATGAGGATTATAATTGAACCCACCTCAGTAGGGTTGTGAGGCTTAAATTGGACACAATACATTGTAAAAGTATCTAAATATTGCCTGGCATATGGAAAAGCGTTTAAAAAGTAGAAATTGCTATAAGGAAAAGGAGAGTTATTTTGTCAAGAATAGTCCTTTTAATATATAGCATCTAAAAGTGAATAGCAAGCCGGGCTTGGTGGCTCAGCCTGTAATCCCGCGCCTTTGGGAGGCTGAGGTAAGTGGATTGCCTGAGCCCGTGGGTTCAAGACCCCCCTGGGAAACTTGGCGAGACCTCATCTCTACAATAAATCAAAAAATCAGCTGGGCGTGGTAACACGCGCCTGTAATTCCGGCTACTTGGAAGGCTGAGGCGGAAGGATCACCAGAGCCCAGCAGGTCGAGGCTGCGGTGGCCGGGAGTGGCCACTGCACTCCAGTCTGGGCGACAGAGTGAGACTCCAACTCAAAGAAAGCAAACAAACAAAAATAAATAAATAAAAGTGAATAGCAGTGGGCTATTGAGAATGTAAGATTTCTATCACAAATGACTTAGATCCTAAATTTTTTCAGTTCTGTTTATAATATTGCATTAGCTTTGTAGTATCTTATCTCACTTTAGTTTCTTATTCAGGTCTAAAATATCCATGCTTTTTTCACGTGATCTGCTATTATGTCAGGTTGTCCTCTAACTGATTTTAAGTCTAAATACAGTAATTCACAGTCATTCTTATGAACTTTCACCATGTTGGTTTGGTTGAGCATTTCAGCTTACCAAGATGATTTTGAATTTGGGTCTATCTATCCTTTTAGTGAAACTCCATCTAGCTGACCCATGCCCTTTTGAGAAGTTCCCATTTATTAGTCATTGAGTGTGTCCTTGCTTTCTGGCACAAGAAGATAGCCCAGAAAAACCTTGTACCTTTCCTGCTCCAGACTTGGAAGTCAGTCTTTTCTCCAGGTAGGGGAAAAATAGGTCCTTTTAGGGGGGAATGGTATTTAGAAACTGAGATCTGGACTCTAAGGCTGTTCATTACTACTGGGTTGTCACTATTACTGGGAATGTGTGATCGATGAAATGATAGAGACTGACATATATATCTATATAGAGATATATATGTATAATTCAGGTTTTTACTATATATATATATATATATATATATATATATATATATATATATAATTTTTTTAAGTTCATGGTAAACAGGTAACATGCCAATGTAACAAGGCTTGGGGGAGGCATATCTCTCTCACATATGCATGTGAACACTCAGTTATCACACTTTTAAACTCCAAAAGGAGCTAATTCATGTTTAATGTTAAGAAGTTTTCTCTGATTTTTTTCTGTATTTTTATCTCTTACACTGAAAATCTGGGTTCTTAATAACAGTAACAGCCGGGCTCAGTGGCTCAGCCTGTAATCCCGCGCTTTGGGAGGCAGAGGTGAGTGAATTGCCTGAGCCCGCGGGTTCGAGACCCGCCTGGGCAACTTGGCGAGACCTCATCTCTACAATAAATCAAAAAAATTAGCTGGGTATGATAGCGTGCACCTGTAGTTCCAGCTACTTGGAAGGCTGAGGCAGAAAGATCGCCGGAGCCCAGCAGATTGAGGCTGCAATGGCCAGGAGTGGCCACTGCACTCCAGTCTGGGTGACTAAGTGAGACTCCAACTCAAAAAAATAAAAAATAAAAATAACAGTAACATGTTTACTTATTTGCTTTATCCAGCCATATATTTTTTTAAGATATCAGATTTACAGTTCCAAAATTCCAATACTGGTATTACCACTAAATACAATACTTGCAAGTTAGAGTTAAGATTTATTTGCAATTCTTTTTATTATTAGACTATATCTCACTAAGGGGGCAAAAAGTGCTTTGTTCAGAAGTTATTGTGAAGGAATTCTCTTCACTGGTGGTTATGTTACTAATTTCATATTAAGTTCATTTGTTTTGGTTTGTTTTCAATTTTAGGATTTATTTTTACTTTGTAAATGTTTGATCTAATTTAATATTTTGAATATGAAAAATATTTAACGTCAAAACTATATTAAAAAGGTATACTCAGGGAAGTCTCCCTTTATCCCTGTTCCATCCGCTCCATCTTTCCCATACACTATAGGGATCATTTTTATTCACTTCTGGTTATCATTCCAGTGTGTCTTTTTTGTAAACATATATATATAAGTAATTAAGTAAATTAATCTATATAAATAGGTATATGGATAAGTCACTGTGGTATAATATTCTCTTGTGTTAAGGCACCACATACTTTATACTATTTTAGTATATTTATAATAAACTATTCATTATTAATAGTTTATTATAATTAGAATTGCTCTTATATTAGTAAAATTTAATTTGGTAATTATAGGTTAAAATATATTAATACTTTATTACATTTATAATAATATATTCATTGTTCTGCTGACGGATGATTGGGCTGTTTCCAGTTTTTTGTTTTTATGAACAGAATATTCTTATATTTGTTTCCTTGCACACATGTGCAAGGGTTTTTTTCTAGGGACTATGGACAGATCCAGGAGTGTTATTGCTGGTCTACAGGATAAAAAATAGTCAGGATTACAGGATAATGCCACCCATGTTTTCCAAATTTCCCTATCACTTTGCACTCACATTAGTGTATAAGACTTCTCTCAATGTACATTTTTCCACTACTGGAATTATCAGACCCTTTTTTGCCTGTTTCATGGTTTTCTTAATTTGCACTTCCCTGGAGGATAACCATATTTTCATATGTGTGTTAGTCATGATTGCTCTTTTTTGAAATGCTTGTCTTTGTGTCTTTTGAACATTTGCTCTTTTGTCTTATTGATGTGTGCAGGTTCTTTATATGTTCTAGATATAACTCTTTTATCAGTTATATGTGTTACAGACATCTAGTTTCTTTTTTTTCTTTATATTTCTTGATGAACAGAAGCTAATTTCAGTGCAATTTATCACTAGTGATATAGTTTATACTTATTCTGTCTCAAGAAAGCCATGTGTAGATGGTTAGCCACCTCGTTCTTGCAGTCAAGCATGTTTATTATAATTTTTCTCCTACCTCTCAAATAATTTGCATATCAAATAGGGATTATACATATGTGTAATAATACTTTTTTTTTTTCTTGAGTTGGAGTCTCACTCTGTTGCCCAGGCTGGAGTGCAGTGGCCGCTCCCGGCCACCACAGCCTCGACCTGCGGGGCTCTGCCCATCCTTCTACCTCAGCCTTCCAAGTAGCCGAAACTACAGGTGCATGCTACCACACCCTGCTAATTTATTTTATTTTTTTTTATTGTAGAGACAGGGTCTCGCCAAGTTGCCCGGGCTGGTCTCAAACCCATGGGCTCAGGCAATCCACTCACCTCAGCCTCCCAAAGTGCTAGGATTAAAGGGTGAGCCACCGAACCTGGCCAGTAATACTTTTTTAACTTTAAACATGTCAAAAAGTGGAAATGATTGGAGAAAATATCATAAGACAGTTCATATTTAAGGCCTTTTTCCTACAGGCAGAATACATACTTAAATTTGGTGAAATATTCTACAACTCTTCTAGATGACTGATGAGAGTGAATACATAAAAATTGTGATTCTACCAATAGCATATTCATTCCTTCTGTAACAAAGCTTACGCTCATGAGAACAGGACACACAATTAACAGTGATTGTATTGCCGGGCTCAGGGGCTCAGCCTGTAATCCCAGCGCTTTGGGAGGCTGAGGTGAGTGGATTGCCTGAGCCCGCAGGTTCGAGACCCGCCTGGGAAACTTGGCGAGACCTCATCTCTACAATAATCAAAAAATCAGCCGGGCGTGGTAGCACGTGCCTGTAATTCCGGCTACTCAGAAGGCTGAGGCGGAAGGATTGCCAGAGCCCAGCAGGTTGAGGCTGCAGTGGCTGGGAGCGGCCACTGCACTCCAGTCTGGGTTAAAGAGTGAGACTCCAACTCAAAAAAAAAGAGATCTTATTCTCACTTTTAAGCTATGAGATGGAGACCAATGATAATATATGTTTTTCAATCTTGGTTTAGGAAGAGGATCACCTAGCCCGGGTGGAAGAGGCAGTCACCCGCACGCTTGTGTGCGCCCTGAAGACTGCAGAAGATCCACACAATACCCGAGCGTGGTTAAACCCCACTGAGGTAGGCCACTTCTGACTTTCATCATGGCAGTCAGTCTCCTGTGGCAACTCAACCCTGGCTAGGACATTTGTTTTCCAATTTAGCTAAATGTATGTAACAATTCTAAATAGTTTTCTTTTTCCTTAGGTTGAAGAAATATCCCATGAAGTCAATTGTCACTACTTAAATGGAGCTGTTTCTGCCTTTTTTAATCATTATAGAACATCAAATGCAACAGAAATCCAAGCACTGAAAAGAAATGGACAGCATATGGAAAAGGAAGAACTAAATGTGTGCAACCACACGGAGGCAGGCCAGACACATAGCCAGACCTTCGCCACGGGAACGGTGAAACAGGAGGCAGCAAGTCCCTTTGGCCCTGATCTGGTCCCTGTAACACAGAAGTCTGAAGAGCCACCTTCAGAAAGAGGAGGCCTGTCTGAAAGTGATGGACAACACTTTGGAAAATTACATTGTGCCAAGAGGCAAAAAATGATGAGTAACAGTGAGAATGCAATTGTGGAACAAGTTGCTTCTAGTAGCTTTACAGCCCCTTCTCAGACATTCATTTCTACAGATGACTTGCTGGACTGCTTGGTGAATCCACAAGTAACCAGGATGGTGGCACAGCTTTTGATACAGGGAAGACATTTGTGATGCTAATAGAAGATGATTTTCTAAATAATATTTTTAAAATATATTTTTAAATAATATGATATTAAAGTAACAGATGGAACTGTAAATGGTCGTTTTGCACACGTTTGTAAATGTACTTATTCTTACATCATTAAATTTCAGTCTGTTGCCACCTTTCTTGCACATTCCTCTTGGCCAGATTGGCTGCCTTTTATTTGTAAGTCTTTTTTCCTCAGTGTGTTTGCCGTTCCTCCTCCATCCCATCCTTTCAGCCTATCTCAAATGTAAGTCCCAAGTATTTCCAGCAGGAAGTAATCTCTCCATAGTCTCAACTAGGGGGCAGACTGCTGCTTATTTTTGTAAGTAAAGTTTTTATTTACACAGCCACACCATCCATTTTATTTACATATTATCAATGGCGACTTGAGGATTACAGTGGCAGAGTTGAGTAGTGACTGAGACTATATGGCCCAGAAAGTCAAAAATATTCAATATCTGTCCATTTACAGAAAAACTTTGCCAACCCCTGGTCTAATGGATCCATTGGGTGGGTTCTAGTCTCATACTTAAGTGGTCTGATGGGTAACACCGGCAGAAATCTCTCTGGGTAACACCTGTCATCCAGAGCAGGACACCAATCAGCAGAAAAGCACTGGGAGTCTAGGATGAGACCTCCTTAGGGTAGGAACTGGGAAATCTGTGAGCACCAGTCCTGGAAATAAATAGGAACTAAAAGCTTATTCAGTGAAATTGATCCCATTCTCATTACATTTGCAGGATCTTGGGATAATTTATTACGATTACTGCCTAAGAAAGAATTTAGAAATTAGAAAAGCATATCGATCTCTGAGTAACCATGCATGAAGCAAATATACTACAGAAAAGGTATGCAAAGTCACCTTTGAGATGAATTGCTTTACTAGCTCTATTCTGTTCTCAGCCTAAGGGTATCGGTAAATCCAAAACAAGTGTGTGCCTTACAGGAGGAAGGGAGACAATGTTATGTGAGCATGTGCAGGGAAAGAAGGGTCTGGAAGAGCCCTTCTGTGGGACGTATCACCGCCTGACCACCGTATACAACCCATGTGTTTCACTGTTTATCTTTTCCAATAAGAACGTAACTCCGCAAGGGTGGGGACTTCATTTTTATTACTGTGATTCGCAGAGTCTCAATCAGTTCCCAGCACATAGTAGGTGCTCATTAGATATTGACTGAGCGAATAATAAAAATGAGACCTTGTTGGCAATACTTTATCAAACATTAGGACAGAGAATGTTGTGGCCAAGGGTAAGAGATATGTTATTCTTAGGTGTATATTACTATTGCAGAAGTAGACATCTTTACTTCAGATATTTTATTTGTTATGCTTTCTACTCCTTTGACCACTTTTTCAGACTGCAGGTTGTGACCTATTAGTGAATCATAAAATCAATTTAGTGGGTGAGACCAATATATATATATATATTTTTTGAGTTGGAGTCTCACTCCACCCAGGCTGGAGTGCACGTTCATGGCCACCCCAGCATTGACCTGCTAGGCTCCAGCGATGCTTCCACTCAGCCTTCAAGTAGCTGGAACTACAGGTGTGCGCTACCATGCCCAGCTAATTTTTAATTTATTGTAGAGACAAGGTCTTGCCAAGTTGCCCGGGCTGGTC
>NW_007231622.1:242058-272362 GCF_000164805.1 Carlito syrichta | reverse complement strand
CTTTGGGAGGCTGAGGTGAATGGATTGCCTGAGCCCGCGGGTTCGAGACCCGCCTGGGCAACTTGGCGAGACCTCATCTCTACAATAAATCAAACAATTAGCCGGGCGTGGTAGCGCACGCGCTTGTAGTTCAGCTACTTGGAAGGCTGAGGCGGAAGGATCGCCAGAGCCCAGCAGGTCGAGGCTGCGGTGACCGGGAGCGGGCACTGCACTCCAGTCTGGGCGACAGAGTGAGACTCCAACTCAAAAAAAATAAAAAAATAAATAATAAAATGCATGTTTTAGTGTAGTTTGGAGTCAGGAAAGTTTAAAAGCTGTTTTTGGGACAAAACATTTCATTCAGTTAGGGTAATAGTCTTTGTCATGCAGAGACCCCAGAAGAGAGTTAAACCATTGGTATGAATAAATTTCTGAAGTGTTAAATGGATTATGGGGGGGGGATAATTTCCTTATTTTATACAGATAGAGATTATGAAACAGCAAGAGATCCTGGCTATCTGCAGAGTGACTGTGAGAAAAGAGTGAAAGGAGAGGCTGTCATACACCAAGATAGCCAGGTCCCATTTCACCCTGCATTTCACAGGTGAGCCTACCCGTGTTAGTGAAATATCATTGATTAAATAAATACTTTGACTTTCCAGAGGCCAAGGGAGTTAAAAAAAAAATACAAGCCCAGCCATACACGGTGGTTCACGCTTGGAATTCTAGCTACTCGGGAGGCTGAGGCAGAAGGATCACTTGAACCCAGGAGTTTAAGGCTACCTTGGAAACCACAGCAAAACCCCTCCATCTCTTAAAAAAAATCGCTGGGCATGGTGGCTCATGCCTATAATCCCAGCACTTTGGAAGACCAAGGCGGAGGATTGCTTGAGCGCAGGAGTTTGCCACCAGTCTGGGCAACATAGCAAAACGTCGTCTCTACAAAAAACCAAAAAATTAGCCGGGTGTGGTGGTACATGCCAGTTTTCCCAGCTACTTGGGAAGCTGAGGCGGGAGGATCGCCTGAGCCCAAAGGTTGAGGCTGCAGTGATTGTGCCACTGCAGGTTTATACACACACACATACACACACACGAATATATAATCTCCTCAGCCTTAAACCTAATGTCACAGTATCAGGGTATCAGCAGGGCTGACTTATCCATTAGGTACAGTAGGCACAATGGCTTGGACCCATGATGCTTTTGAGGGTCAATAAAGATGTTTTAGTTTCTTTGAAAATCAGAAAAAAAAAATTCTAGCCTCAACTTCATTTGGGCTCATATAAATGCATTTGCAAATTATACTTACTAATTTTTTTTTGCAGTAAACAGTCCACAAAGGCCCATGAAAGTCCTTATGCAGCTCGGGGTGTCAGGGATATCAGAATTATTTGTGGTCCTTGCTGAAAATGCAGATTCCTGGGCACCACTCTAGTGCTCCAGAATCGAACTCTTTTGGAATGGGGCTAGAACTTGCTGTTTCAGCAAATACCTCAGGTGATCCAAATATGAAAAAAGCTTAACACATTTGCGATTGACAAATTTTTCACTTTCCTAACAGTGGGCAAAAATAATCTAAAGCTGGTTGCTGCCAGCTTCTGTCATTAAGCACAAGTGAAATAGTTTTTTGTAAATTGTCACCTTTTTCACAATACAGTTGAAAGTTGCCTCAGATTAGACACCACTCTGACCAGCATTCCATACTTTGTATTTTTATTCAGATTATAAACCAAATTTGTATCATATATATTTGTTTACACTGCATCTTACATCACTATCTGTCTCATTATCACTAATAGGTTCATTGGATTCACCTTTGACCTCAGAAATCCCATCAGCATATATTTATTTTTCATAATTATGGTAAGTTATTTTTAACGAAGTATGAAAACTGAAATATCAAAATACAAACACACAACACTAATCACAACAAAATAACGACTAATTTGCTATTTTTACCAACTGCGTAAATCAGTAATAACATTGCATAGTCAACCTCAGATAACTACCTCAACTTTCTCCTTGCCTCATTATCCATTTTCAAGCAAAATATAATAACACAAACATATGACAATGCTGCAGCATTCAGAAACAGAATTTGCAAAGATGTAGATTCACATCAGCAAGAACCAGGAACAGAATTTGGAATGACGTAAATTCACACCAGCGATCGCAAATGAGTTAAGAATCTCTGGCCCTAGAGTAAACCATCGAGACTCGCCACAGGAGCTTGTGTTAGCAGGGGCTACTTGCTGGGGCCAATTTGCCCGTCAGATCTACTAAATTATACCTGTGCTGTGCCCCTTCTGGTAATTTTCCCCCGAATATGAATACTCTGAGGAGCCCTTCATGCTGTCCTGTTTAGTTGTAGGTTTTTATCGGCAGTGGCCTGTGTTTATCATTAAGCTTCCCTGTATTTGCCCTTCAGGATAAAAATGTTTACCACCAAATGACAGTTTTCAAGTGTTTTATTTGAAAAGGAGGAAAGTGACATATCTGACATATTCAGGTTGAGGTTAACCGTAACGTGCTCTGACTGGATCATTATTCTTCAGTGCAACACGCCCCTGGTAGTCAGTCTTGACCTGAGTTAACCAAACCACAGGAGAACAAAAGCAAACAAGAGCAGGTCTCTCTTTTTGATTCCAGTTTCTCAACATTTCTTGTCAGGGTTGAGCCACTCCTGAACAATAAGGAGGCTCTGCCAATCCACTCAAAAAAACAAACAACGGCAAAAGAAAAAAATCCAAGACCTCTTTGTGAAGGACAGCAACTGCGGACCCTGGCCTCCGCCCCTTCCAGGGCAAGTGTTCCCAGCGGCGAGGGCACAGGCCTTCATCCCCCGAGCGACCCCTAGCGTCCGAGTGTGCTATCTGCATCGGCTCCGCATCAGCCCCAGCTGGGGCCTTGGCCTACGGAGCTTCAATGAAGAAAATACAATCGCAACACAAGTCAGAAGAGAAGGAAAAAAAAAAAAAAGATGGAGCTGTTTCACAGGTTGTCTGAGGAGTTTCTGAATCAGTGACATTCATCCAGAGGCCATATTCTGTAGTGGGAAGCAAAAGGACATCACAGGGACGGCAGGGACAGATCCAGTTGCTGGCTCTGACGGTTCCTGCAGAGGTGACCTCAGGCAAGGAAGTTTCATGCACTCGGCGAGTTTACAATGTGGTGGTTATAATTCCTCCCTCAAAGGATTGTTTGGGGGTTTTGAGAGAAATAATGTACGTGAAAGCACTTTGTGAATACTATCTGGGGCAATTTACGTGCTCAATAGATGTTGCTTGAATTTGATACTTACTTGGGGGGGGAGAACAATTTCCCTTCACCATCCAACAGATAAGAGTTAGCAGTATGACTGCTTAATTCCTTTGGTTTATTTATTCTACACACGACTTTGAAATCATCAAAAGCTATGCTGCCAAGAAACGTATGCTGTTGAGTAATCTTACAGTTCCCTTAATCTCAGCACAGTAGAAGGGTTTCGCACTGAAGATATAGCAGGCATTATCTGGTTGTTTTCACTGGGCAGAACAAAGACCAATGAGTAGAAGTTGTAAGAAGGCAGATTATGGTTCGACGTTAAAAAGGACCTTTTGGCAACTGGAGCCAGAGCTGCTGTGTTGCATAACTCTGTGGGACACGATGCCTGTAGATCGCAGCTAAGTCACAACCCCTGGGTTGGTCAAGGCACACATGCATGGCAATCCCAGAGCCCTGGCTGGAGCTGTCCCCCAGGTCACAGGCTGGTTTGTGAAGGATGAAGTTCCCTGTCTCAGAATCTGTTCAATTTGGCAAGGTGGCAACAACTCAAGGATGTTGAAGAGATGGCTCCTACTTTGGAGAAGCGCCTGACTAGGCCTTTTCTTTCTTAATTGGTTTATCAGGCATTTATGGGGCATCCATTTTATTTATTTTATTTTATTATTTTTGAGTTGGAGTCTGTCTCCCAGGCTGGAGTGCAATGGCACACTCACAGCCACTGCAGCCTCGACCTGCTGGGCTCAGGTGATCTTTCAGCCTCAACTTTCCATGTAGCTGGAACTACAGGTACACGCCACCACACCAGCTAATTTTTTGATTTATTGTAGTGATGAGGTCTCACCAAGTTGCCCAAGCTGGCCTCAAACCCATGGGCTCAGGCAATCCTCTCGCCTTGGCCTCCCAAAGTGTTGGGATTATAGGCATGAGCCACCGTGCCCAGCTGGGACATCCATTTTATATCAGGCACAGACCTCAGCCCAAGGAAAAATGTCTGAATAAGACCAGCCTTTCCCCCATGGAAAGCAGCAGCCTACCCACTTGGTAATACTGTGCTCCCACAGCACTGTGGCATCCGTTGTGACACCAGCTATCTCCTTCAGTGGTAGCTGGAATTGCATAGCTGTGCCCTCTGTCTCTAAGATGGTTACTTTCTCCTTCCTAAAAATGTAAACCTGTTCTTTTCCACAGATTTGATGTCCACAGTGTGGACACAGTTGTAACTACATTATCGAACTTAAATTCCCAAATTTGTTTGTTCTCAAGGTAGGTCCTTTTCCATTATGAAGGAGAAGTTGAAGAAATTCTGATTCCAGTGACAAGGAAGCATTCTTTGATCTTAGAAAAAGCTGTTGAAAGGGTTAAAAAAAAAAAGCTAAAACTTGTTTCACATACGTATAGATGAATAATGGTTTTTGGCAAGGATACTAAAATGTTATTTTCTAAAAGTAATAAGGTACTCTGGGTATGCCTGGTTGTCATAAAATACCACAAATATACTTGGATTTTGCACATTATCTGTGACAGTGTCAAACAGGTCTGTAGGATTCTGAGAGTTCTTTGGAGGAGGCACAATTAATGAGTGATTTCCAAGTGAGTATTGTCCAGTGAGGACTCGCACATAATACATATGCTTTTTCCCATTTGCATCTGGTCTGGAGTATGTATCATGGGCAGAGTAACTGGCATTGACAGCAAAATAAGTTCCCTTTCCATATGCCACAGCTGTGAAGAGAAAAACAAACCATTTTTAAGAATTTCAACTTAGCGTATCATTTGACATGTTGGCCCAATATGTCAAATTACATGAAAGTAATGTTCAGTTCTCTCTGAAGCCTCTTTAAAAATTTTTGAGTATGTGCTTTTTTATGTTTAATCCTCAATTTTTCCACCTTGCAGGGCCAGTCAGTCCCCTTTGGGATGGAATACAGTGAGTCCCATCCTGAAACTTGGGCTGTAATGTGGCCACCAACGATGGAGGAGCACAGTGGATCCACTCTGCCCCTAGCCAACTTGGGTTCTCATGACTGACGCCTCATTCGAAGCAGCCAGGTTACTCGCTTCCTTACCATTCTTTCCAGCATAGCTGCGGTTAAAGCCATTTTGATTGACATATGGCACCGAGCCAGCATCTGTCCCATGGAAGAGTCGCTTCTCATTTATTGTCTGGCCATTCTTGGCATCCATGGTGTTTTTCTTTATCTGGTAGCATTTCCAGAGATCTGGATTCTGGATCCTCTCAATCTGAAAATTAATAAAGAAAAATATTCTGCCAGTGCCAAGATCACTTGCCAAGATACAGCAAATGAAACATAATCACTATGTTTCATAAATAAAGAATACACTAAACAGCACATTTAATGCCAGATGGCAGCTTTCTGCATTCAGAAATCTTTTTAGATCCAGTATGTCATAAAAACAGGCAACAGGAAGAGTGTTGCTTTCATTTTTAACATTTTTTTTTTTTGAGTTGGAGTCGCACTCTGTCGCCCAGGCTGGAGGGCAGTGACACGCTCACAGCCACCCCAGCGTCGACCTGCTGGGCTCCAGTGATCCTTCTGCCTCAGCCTTCCAAGCAGCCGGAACTACAGGCACATACTACCATGCCTGACTAATTCTTTCTTTCTTTCTTTCCTTCTTTTTATTTATTTATTTTTCAGTTGGAGTCTTA
This sequence comes from Carlito syrichta, assembly GCF_000164805.1. Classification (NCBI taxonomy): domain Eukaryota; kingdom Metazoa; phylum Chordata; class Mammalia; order Primates; family Tarsiidae; genus Carlito; species Carlito syrichta. Next base: position 266,451 of record NW_007231622.1, on the reverse strand, counting down.
CTCTGTCACCCAGACTGGAGTGCAGTGGCTGCTCCTGACCACCGCAGCCTCAACCTGCTGGGATCTGGCAATCCTTCCGCCTCAGCCTTCCAAGTAGTTGGAACTACAGGCATGCGCTACTACGCCTGGCTAATTTTTTTGATTTATTGTAGAGATGAGGTCTAGCCAAGTTGCCCAGGTGGGTCTCGAACCCGCGGGCTCAGGCAATCCACTCACCTCAGCCTCCCAAAGCGCTGGGGTTTAGCCACCGAACCCGGCTTAATTTTTTATTTATTGTGGAGACAAGGGCTCACCAAGGTGCCTGGGCTGGTCTTGAACCCGCGGGCTAAGGCAATCCACTCTCCTCGGCCTCCCAAAATACAGGAATTATAGGCTGAGCCACTGAGCCCGGCCCATTTTTAACATCTTTTAGGTACCACATGAGCGTAAACAACGTTTAGGATCATAAGTCCTCATTGCCTGAATGCTGCTGCCCCAGCCTCTGCAGCTCCTGCTTTTACATGCACTCTAATAACTGTTTCTGTTGCTGTCTGCCTTGCTTTGTCACTTTGCCTCTCGCCGCCTCGGGCCTTCTGGGATACTGGTTGACCTCGCCATGTGCTAACAGTGGAAGAAGTGGCCGAATGTCCAGGCAAGAAGGAAATTCACTAAGGAAAATGAATCTCTGGTCCAACTGGAAAATGGAGCATGAATCCTGATGATGAGGGATCTAACTGGAACAAAAGTGGTCGTGCTTTGACTGTACTCTTTGGGCAGTGGTCTCCAGGGCTGTGGTAGAAACTGCTTGGATCCTGGGTTGCAGATCAGCTTCAGACTCCCCTAATCACCAAGTAGTGGCAGTTTCATAAGGCTGTCCTGGGAGAAGTGAGGGGTGGTTAAAAATGACTAGGATCACTCATGGAAAGGCACAAGGTAAATGTTCCATGTTGTCAGAATCTTTTTCCATTCTAGAGAACTCTCAGGCCTAGCACTTATCACCTGCCTTCATCTGGCTCTTTTCTTTTCTTTTTTTCAGTTTTGGGTTTCCTATTTTTAATCACAATACAATTTGCCTTCTAGTGCAAAGCTCCAGCATAATCATATATTTTGTCGATCTGATTTATGATTTTACTAAGTGGGCAAAAGATATGAATAAGCACTTCTTAAAAGAAGACACACGAGTAGCCAACAGATACATGAAAAAATGCTCAGCCTCAGTCACCAAAGAAATGCAAAGTAAAACCACACTCCAGTCCAGATGGCCATCATCAGTAACTCAGAAAAGGGCTGGGCACGGTGGCTCAGCCTGTAATCCCAGCACTTTGGGAGGCCGAGGAGAGAGCATTACCTGAGCCCAGAGGTTCAAGACCAGCCTGGGCAACTTGGTGAGACCTCATCTCTAAAATAAATTAAAAGAAAATAAGCTGGGTGTGGTAGTGTGTGCCTGTAGTTCCAACTACTTGGAAGGATGAGGTGGAAGGATTGCCAGAGCCCAGCAGGTCGAGGCTGCAGTGGCTGTGAGCATGCTATTGCAATCCAGCCTGGGTGACAGAGTGAGACTCCAACTCAAATAAAATAAAATAAATAACTCAAAAAACCACAGATGCTGAAGAGGATGCGAGGAAAAGGGAACACTTCTACACTGTTGGTGGGAGTGTAAACTAGTACAACCTGTGTGGAAAACAGTTTGGCAATTCCTAAAATGTCTAAAAATTGACCTTCCATATGACCCTATGGGCATATACCCAGAAGAACTCAAACCACTCTATGAAAAAGATACCTGTACACATTATGTTTATTGCAGCATTGTTTACAATAGCAAAAACACAGAACCAACCTTGGTGCCCATCAAAAGAGACTAGATTTTTTTTAAATGTGTACATGTACATGATGGAATATTACGCAGCCATAAAGAAGGGCAAAATTATGAACTTTACAGCAACTTGGATGGACTTAGAGTCTATAATACTGAGTGATCTATCACAGAAACAAAGAACTGAGTATCACATGCTCTCACTCATAAGTAGACCTTGAACAATTATCGTAATACCATAAGAAAAGGATTGTCATGAGTGGGAAATTACTGGGGGGCAGGGAGTGGAATTGGCAGTAGTGGAATTCTGCTGGGGGAGGGTGGGCACAACTCATCAACAAAGATACCTGTATAATAAACATTTGTATACTTAACCCTGAATTGTACCCCACATCTTTAAAATAAAAAATTTAAATATTAAAAAAGTATTTTCCAGCTGGGCTCGATGGCTCAGCCTGTAATCCCGCGCCTTTGGGAGGCTGAGGTGAGTGGATTGCCTGAGCCCGCGGGTTCAAGACCTGCCTGGGCGGTGAGACCTCATCTCTACAATAAATAAAAAAATCAGCCGGGCGTGGTAGCGTGCGCCTGTAATCCTGGCTACTTGGAAGGCTGAGACGGATGGATCGCCGGAGCCCAGTAGGTTGAGGTTGCGGTGGCCGGGAGCGGCCACTGCACTCCAGTCTGGGCGACAGAGTGAGACTCCAACTCAAAAAAAAAAAAAAAAGTATTTTCCCTTTGTATTCTTTATCTACAGCCAAGTTGCTGATCTCCAAAATGCCTACATTCATTTTATTTCCATTTATCTTAAATTTTGTTTATTGTACTCAATTTTAAAGTCTTCAAAATTTTTTCTTAGTATTTCAAAATAATTGTCTTAGTCTCTTCATTCTTAAATTTCAAAGGTTGTTCCTTACTCTTTAAAAATTGAATAACCACACACAAAAAAGGAATTATTCTAAGTAACACAGTAATCTGACTCTCTGTTTCTCACAAGATAAATTCTAAGGTCAAAAAACATTGCAAATAAATCTTAATTTTTATTTATTTCATTTATTATTAGCAGCAGGTTTCTGGCTAAGGTACATGACTTGTATCAGACCAATCTTTCACCAATAACTACTAGAAAAGCTAGAGGAGAAAGAAGTTTATCTGAAGGCAACAACGATTTAATGAGCAGAGATTCAGAGAGACGGGAAGTACATGGTGAAACAGTAAAAGTCAGAAGACGATAATGTCTTCAAAGTGCTGAAAGAAAATAACTACCAACCCAGAATCCTATATCCAGAAAAATGCCTTTCAAACAATGAAAGTGAAATAAAGACTTTTTCAGGAAATTAAAATTGAAAGAATTCATTGCTATCAGATCTGCATTAGAAGAAATTCTAAATCCAGATGAAAAAGTATCCCAGATGGAAGCATGGAAATACAGGAAGGATTGAAGAAGAGTGAAAAGAAAGGGTAAATATGTTGATAAATGTAAACATATACTGTACAAATTTAAATATTTGGTAGGGTTTCAAATATACATAGAATTAAAATACATGATAAAAGTAACACAAAGGCAGGAGAGGAATAAATGGGGCTTAAATTGTCCAAAGGTCATTGCATTGTCTGGGGAATGACAAATATATTAACTTACATTAAATTTAATAAGTCAAGGATTTACATTATAATCTCTAGGGTGAACAGTGAAAGAATTGTAATAGAATATACAACCAACACCCTAATGAGGGGGTGAAGATAAAATAACAGAAATACTTAATGCAAAAGAGGAAAAGAACGAAAAGTAGATATGATACATAGACAACAAAGATTAATATGGCATATTTCAACTCAGACATCAGTAAATACAGTAAACAGATTAAGTACTCCAGTTAAAAGATAAAGATTGTTGGGCTGGATGAAGAAAAACAAAATTCTGGCCTATGCCCCTACCAAGGGACACATCTCCAATATACAGTTATTAAAAAGATTCAAGGAAGAAAAATGGAAAAAGATATGTCCCACAACACGTTAACAATAACCAAAAGAAAGTTGGCATCGCCATCTTAGTATTACTAATAATAATTCTGGCATCATTTCTCTGGCCAGGATCTGCCAACGCATGGCAGACCTCCACAGGGCCCACTGCAGACCTTGCTCATCAACCTGGACATTCATTTCCACTTGGTCTGAATTTGGCATCGCATCACAACGTACCAGTCAACCACTACCAGTTAACTGTAACTGACAGTTGGAATGAAACTTGTTATCGCAGAACTAGACCGCCAAAGAGCTGCATACTAGAATCATATTGTCTTGGTGCCTCGTAGAATTGTTTTCGTTCAATCAGGCATCAGTTTTGTTCAACCAGTTTACATTAAAGGATGTTTAAAAAAAATCAGTGATATAAAATTTGATACTGAATTTATTGTCGATGATGTTGAAGATATTCTCCACAAGAGAAATCTCTCAGGAGTCAGTCCAGTATTGTGAAGAGCTGTCTCCTTATCAAATGGTGTACTTTTTTATTTCTGAGCATTATGAGTCTTGTAGCTAAATGTTTACTTCTTTGCTTTGTCTACTAGGAAGCTCAGGGACAAATTCATCACCTCATGTTATGCTTTTGTGAACTAGCATTACCTCTGTATTTTCTTATTTTCCCTACCCTCCTTTTCTCCTTATCCATTTTTCTTCATCTATTTATTTTATCTGCAATATTTGTATGTATCTTGGTAGGACACTTTAAATCTTTTTTGAATTATTATTACTTTTTTGAGTTGAAGTCTCACTCTGTCACCCAGGCTGGAGAGCAGTGGCATGTTAACGGCCACTGCGGCCTCGACCTGTTGGGCTCTGGCGATCCTTCCACTTTAACCTTCCAAGTAGCTGGAACTACAGGCATGTACCACCATGCCCGACTAATTTTTCTTGATTTATTGCAGAGATGAAGTCTCGCCAAGTTGCCCAGGCTGGTCTTGAACCTGTGGGCTCAGGCAATTCTCTCACCTCAGCCTACCAAAGTGCTGGGATTATAGGCGTATAGGTGTATAGGAGTATGTTCTAGAACTTGAGTCAAAGATCCAGGTAGGTAGTACTGATTTGGGAGCTATCATCATTGAACTAATAGCCAAAGCCAAGAAAAGTAAAAACATCTCCTGGTGAGGTGCAGAGACAGAAGACCAAAGTATAAGTGCTATGGATAAAGCTAGAATTGGGGGTTTGGAGAAGAAACAGATACCAGTGAAAATGAAAATAAATTTAGTTAAAAAAAGAAAAAAAAAGAATCAAAATAATATTGTCACAGAAGTCAAGAAAGAACAAAGTGGGAAAAGATGCCAAATAATTGATGGTTGCTTTTGTTTAAGAGCAAGATTTTGCTATGCTGCCCAGACTCATTCAAAACCAGGCGCTCAAGTGATCCTCTTGCCTCAGTCTCCCAAGAGCTGGGATTACAGACATGAGCCATAAACAAAAAAAGGGCCACTGGGTTTATCAAGGAAGCACTGTTGACCCATGAGTAGTGTTGCAAAAGAACATGATCCTGATCTGAGGCTCTTTTGTATGGCTCTTTGTGTTTGCTAGTCATCAAACCCAACTCTGAAGCCCTATCTTTGATTTTTTTTTTTAAGTAGGATTTATTGAGAGGACAGAAAAGTTCCCAGAGTGGGAGGGATCCAAGGGGGTTGCCCTATCTTTGAATTTTTATTAGCTCGATTCACAAAGTAAGAATGACATGTCTTTAGTATTCTAATATCATGCTACAATCTGATACTATAATAACTGACACAAGAATCTTAATGCCTCAGTAATTATGGTACATGAGTAGAATCTAGAATCTAAAATCTAACTACCATAAAAATTCTAATTCTAGGTTTAAAAAAGGTGATAGGATGTGAATGAAAATGTATTTACACTTGACCATGACATCACTTATTTCCCCATTAAAAAATCCTACTCCAGGCCGGGCTCGGTGGCTCAGCCTATAATCCCGCGCTTTGGGAGGCCGAGGTGAGTGGATTGCCTGAGCCCGTGGGTTCGAGACTCGCCTGGGCAACTTGGTGAGACCTCATCTCTACACTAAATAAAAAATTAGCCGGGTGTGTTAGCACGTGCCTGTAGTTCCGGCTACTTGGAAGGCTGAGGCAGAAGGATCGCCGGAGCCCAGCAGGTCGAGAGTGCGGTGGCTGGGAGTGTGCCACTGCACTCCAGTCTGGGCGACAGGGTGAGATTCCAACTCAAAAAAAAAAAAAACCCCACTGCAGCAGGAGGCTTACCTTCTCTATTGTGAACTGTGAGCAGGTCTGATTAAAACTGCTTGCCACAACGTTGTATTCTGAATCACTGGGCTGTAGCTCCACTGTGCAGAAATTCTGCTGCTTCATATCACTCCAGGATACAGGGATATCAACTGCAAAAGACACATTTTGAGGATTCCCTCGCACATTTCTGGTGTGCTTTGAAAAACCGAGTATCATCTGTGTTCTTGTTTTACAATCTTCTTGTTTTACAATCTTGTTTTACAATCTTGTTTTACAGTTTTAAGTGTTCAAGAAGTTCCTTATCTAAGGTAATGTTTTTCAAAGTGTGGACAATAGACACATACACCAGAACCAACCAGAATGCTTGTTTAAAAACAGAAAGAAAAGGAAAGCCACAGATCTGTGACTCAGAATCTTGGAGGTGTGGAACGTGTGTGTGTGTGTGTGTGTGTGTCTTATGTTTTGATCATGCTAAGATTTGAGGACTGTTGGTGCAATATAACTCATCTGTACTTTCCCTAATCCATCAAATTTAACAATAAATTATTTCCCCACAGTGTTTTAAGTAGTTGCCATTGTTTTTTTTTATGGCATGGATTTTTGCCAGAACTCCTGACCATCATCAACACAAAGTACTTCACATCTGTGTTTTCAGTATTCTTCACGGCATCTTTAGAGTCGGCTGGGTAGTAGGTTTTGCTATGTGACAGACTGTGGTGGCAGCTCTGTCTCCTCCTCTGCTAAGCAGACGGCTATATGTGATTTGTCATTTCCCCAGGGTTACTCATAGCCAGAGGAATGTGTTCACTGATCTCACAAGAGATGAATATGGTGTACTGGAAGGTAATTGACTCATTTACAATGGGGGGCTTATTTGGTTCAAAGGCAGGAATGACTGCTACACAAGACAGGCATTCCCATCTCAGGGAGCAGATCTGCTCAGAGAATCTGAAGCCTGCTTGCTGTCATGTGTGTCAAGGAACCTTCTGCTCAGGCCAGAGGTGACTTCTGGAAGAAGTTCCTACAGGCTCAGATCCTCCCGGGGTTATCTGTCACAGACACAGAGAGGGCTTGCTCTCTAATCAGGTTGTCTTTCCTATTTCCTCTCCTTTGCTCTTTTGTTCTAGAAAACCTGGGACCACTTTTCTTCCATTCTTTTTTTTTTTGAGTTGGAGTCTCACTCTGTCGCCCAGACTGGAGTGCAGTGGCCGCTCCCGGCCACCACAGCCTCGACCTGCTGGGCTCCGGTGATCCTTCCGTCTCAGCCTTCCGAGTAGCTGGAACTACAGGCATGCGCTACCACACCTGGCTAATTTTTTGATTTATTGTAGAGATGAGGGTTCACCAAGTTGCCCAGATGGGTCTCGAACCCGCGGGCTCTGGCAATCCACTCACCTCAGCCTCCCAAGGCACAGGATTACAGGCTGAGCCACCGAGCCTGGCTCTTTCTTTTTCTTTCATTCTCTCTCTCTCTCTCTCTCTCTTTCTTTTTTTAAATCGGGGTCTCACTCTGTTGTCCAGGCTGAAGTGCAGTGACATGATCCTGGCTCCCCACAGCCTTGACCTCCTGGGCTCAGGTGATCCTTCCGCCTTAGCCTCCTGAGCAGCTGGGACGACAAGCAGACACCACCACACCTGGCTAAGTTTTTTAATTGTTTGTAGAGATGAGGTCTCACCACATTACATAGGCTGAATTCCTGGGCTCAAGCAGTCCTCTTGCCTCCACCTCCCAAAGTGCTGGAATTAACAGGCCTGAGCCACCTCACCCAGCCCACTTTTCTTTTAAGGCTATGGTTTTCTCTCTCTTGACTGATGCAGCCATTACCTCCCCAGCAGATCTGGTTCTGGAAAGCTAATCAGCTTAGGAGATGGGAATTTTATTTGTTTTATTTACTACTGTCACCAACAAGATGGTCCTCTTTAGGCTGTTAGGTGTATGTCCACGTTAGGTTTTCTCGGCCATAATAGAAGCTATTTAAGCTCAGAGACCACATTTTCTTGTTTATTTCATTAGGATGATTTGACTTTTTTTTCTATTTTAATTTTTGATGTATGTGCAAAATACTGTTAAGCCTAAAGTAGGTGTAAAATAACAGATGACAGGCATGAAAGTTTAACTCACCGTCATGTTTCACGAGGCGTTGAACAGGTACATTGTGTCCATTTGCATCTGTGGCAGTGTATGTGTCCAAGGTCACTGTGTACCTCTGACTGTTAATTTGGACATCAACTGTTTTTCTCTTGTTTTTCCATGCATCCTCCAAATTCATATTGGTTATTTTATCAAAACGATGAAAAGTATTATTGTCATTATATTGCCATTCTACAAACTCACTGATACAATCTGCCCGGGATTCCTGTTCTTTGGTCAATACAACTCTCTTGATCATTTTCTCAATTTCATCTCTAGCCTGCATCACATCTCTGCTAATTCCCAAAACCTTAATCAAAGGTCTCTGGAGGTCCAGGGAAACAATGTTAATATTTAACTTCTTCTGCAGCTCATTTAATTCCTGATATTCCTTCTCATCAAAGTATTTGATATACTCATCTTCACTGGTGTAAGGACACTGTTCCTTTTCAATCAGGTCCTGTATCCAGGAGATAGTGTCTTCCACACATTTTATGTTTTCACCACATACCTGGAATATAACTGATTCTGTTTTCTTTTCCAAAACCAAAGGCTTCTGAAGTTTTTTAGGCGATTCCTTTGAAAAGCCCAAAAGTGCTAAAAAGAAAAGTAAGAACAGTTTTTTCCCATGCAATATCAATGTTAGGAACATGCATGTCATAATGAAAAACTCACATTTAAATTTAGACATCAGAGACAGCTGAGGAGAAGCTTGAGACCCTTCTCTTTTTTTCATGTTGGCATAAAACACATCCAGTACTTGAGGCAGAAAGATGACAACTTTAACTTTTTTTACAGACTGGGCTGATCCTTTCTGGATAAAGTCTTCAAGGGCATCAATTATAGCTGTAGCAACCTTATCCGGGTCCTGATTGGCTTTTCCTAGAAAAGCAAATAATAAAAATGACTGAAGGGGAAACGAAAGACTCACCTGAAAAAGGCAGAGGGATAAATTAGGGTTTCCAGTGCTCATAGTATAAATGCCCACTCCCTAATTCTTTCATCACTGTAACATTTTCTATCAATGGATCAACAAACACTTTTGAAGTTCTAGATGCAATGGGGAGTTTTGTTTCAGGATGTCAGGAAGCCACCAGCCCAGCAACGAACAAGGGGCCCAGAAGTCTAACTTCTGGGGATCAACATTCACATCTGCTCTATTCAGAGAATCCCAGATCACTGTGTTCCTCTCTCCTGCTACCAAGCACAGGATCTTTTCTTCTTGGCTCACTAGTGTCCTTCAAAAAATTCATAAAAAGCAGAAAATGCTAATATATGTTGAAACAATATGCTCTTTAAATAGAAAAACATATTTTTTGTGCAATCATCACTTGATTTTTTTGCATGTATCCTTATTTCCCCAGATATCTTTGGAAACCTGATTTAAACTAAGCTAATTTTGTAAGACACCTGAAGCTATACACAATTTGCTATAATCTATAATTCTTTGTACACTAGTTATCAGTAAACCTCCAGGAAGGCTTTCCTCCCATGGTTGGTGAGATTTTAACTGAGCAGCAGGATTCAAAGCAGCCCCCCTAAGCAGATTCTTGCCCGTTTCCAGCATACTCCATATAGCCTGTCAGGCTATGACAACTACGCCTGGGTAAGATCATGAGAAGTCCCTTTTCAGCCATGGAAGTGTTTCCATGTGAACAGCAGCTCGCAAAGTCACATGATAGGCAATGTAAAAGTCTCCTGGTCATGCTGGTATGATGGACTAAGAGCCCACTTGATAAACCCTGTTGATGGTGCCCACCACTATTGTAGAAAAAGAGTAGACCTCTTTCACCTGGCTATGTGACAATTGTAGAAAAGTAGAAAAAATGTTAAAAATGTTTAAAAATTTTTTTTGGAGTAAAAAAAATACATATATATTTTGGAGTCGAGGTCCCACCTTGTCACCCAGGCTGGAGTTCAGTGGTACAATCTGGCTCACCACAGCCTCAAACTCCTGGGTTCAGGCAATCCTTCCCCCTCAGCCTCCCAAGTATCTGGGACTACAGATGTGTGCCACCACGCCCAGCTAATTTTTTTGATATTTTGTAGGGACAAGGTCTCACTATGTTGCCTAGGCTGGTCTTGAATACCTAAACTCAAGCAATCCTGTTGCCTTGGCCTCTCAAAGTGCTGGGATTACAGATGTGAGTTATCACTTACAACTCCACCCTGTAAAATTAACCAAGAGGATTTGTTCGGTTTTTTTTTTTTTTTTTCTTATTACTAGATGATCAGGGAAAGAGGGAAATTCTCCTTTGCAAAGCCATGGCTTTTCCGTGGTATTTGGAAGAGTTTAAATGAACACACTCAGATATATTCATTCATTCTCAATAAACATCAACTGTGTCCCATCACTGGTTAGATACTCAGCTAGGCACTTATTAGGACACAGAGGATGTGGTATGTATGGACAAACAGGTGTTCAACAAGTGAAACAGAAAAATCTGAGGGAAAGTCTATGTTAGATAGAACTGTATAACAGGGGCGTATGTTCAGCCTGTCATATACAAGGATCTGTTGCAAGAAAGATCAATCTGGAGGTGTGTGGAGGAGGCACTGGAGTGGCAGCCCAGGTCTAGTTAAGAGGCTGTAATGAAAGTTTAGCCAAAAGACAAGAGCTGAACAAAAAGAGGAGGCCAAGATGGATTAGGGTGTAGGGACCGAGTAACTACTTAGGAAGTAAAGTCAGGAGAACCTAGGGACAGGGTTTTATCCTTGACCCTTCCCTCTCCCTCTCTGGCCACACACACTCCTTCACTATATCATGGGTCACGTTGTGTTGCAGTCGTTTGCTTACCTGCCCATCTCTCACACTAGGCGAGAGGCTCCTTGAGAACTGGACCCTTTTACTCACTATCTTTCTACGTCCAGTGCCTAAACATGGGGCCTGGCACAGGCAGGCAAACGTCCCATCAAATAATTACTGAGCTCATGAGCATAGCAGTGATAAAGAGGGCAGAGTCCAGGACTCTAGATGGGAAGTGATACTATTCACGTGACTAGGGATATAAGAGGAAGAGCAAGTTTTGAGAGATACAATGAATGGGAGTTTGGAGTCTGCATTGAACTTGAGGCATTCCCAGGTTATCATTGGCCACCTGTTCTCTCCTCCGATGCAGATGTCTGTGAGGAACAGCCTCCCTTCAACTGCCAGAGGCTGTCTTGATCACAGTCCTAATTCAGCTCATATATGCCACTAAGGGACAAAACTTCCCATCTGTTCATCTCAGCACCAGCTCAGGTGGTAATCAAGATAGGTAGAGGGAAAGCAAGGATGACCCACTAGCCCTGATCTATTTGTGAAGACCAGCAACACAACCAGATAAGTGGAAGAAACAAGAAGATTGCAGCAACCCAGAAATCTCAAGCATTTGTACTTATTTATTTGACTCTGTTGCTCAGGCTAGAGTGTGGTGGAACAATCACAGTTCACTGCAGCCTTGACCTCCTGGGCTCAGGTGATCCTTCTACCTTAGCCTCCCAAGTAGCTGGGACTCCAGGTGCATGCCACCATACTCAGCTAATTTTTAAATTTTTTGTAGAGACAAGGTCTTGCTATGTTGCCCAGGCTGGTCTCGAACTCCAGGGCTCAAGCAGTCCTCTTGCCTTGGCCTCCCAGAGTGCTGAGATTACAGCTGTGAACCACTGCGTCCAGCCATTTGTACATATTTATACAAAACTAAAACTACCTCCTTTCTTTGTTTCTTCTTTTGATTCCACCCAGGGACTCCCTTGGGAAGGTCTGCTTTCTTGACACAAATGAGTTTAAGGTGGAAACACAATTCTCAGAGAAAAAAGCAGATGGAGACAGAGACTGGGGAGTCACTGGTGGGTGTCTATAAAAGATAAATAGATGATAGAACAATTGATAGATAAAATGTTGGCTAATCTGCTAGAAATAGATGACACCCTATGGAGAATAAAAATATAAAGAGGTCAAAAATTATACTTTTAAAAATAGGTAAGTCATAAAGTAGACACAGAATTAATTCTATCTCAGAACATTATGAGGAATGCTATAGAATTACAGAAAGCAAGATATGGGTCAGAGGATTAACAAAAGGCCCAGAAACTGGTAAGGAAGGTTAAGTCAATTGAGGCTAAAATTTGGGAAGCCTAGAATGCCAGTTTAAGACACTCCAACTTAGATTCCTGAGCAACAGAATGACTGATCAATGCCAAGTGTTCACTCACCAGGACCACGCAGCTCCATTCACCTCAAGCATAGGACGCAGCTCCATTCACCTCAAGCATAGGAGGGCATGCTTGCCCTGACCAGCTCTCTTAAGGAGGAACAAGCAGGAATTCCGAATCAATGCACAGGACTCTGAGTCCTGGAGAAAGAGCTCAAAGAGCATCACCTAACTCACCTAACTAATGATAAACCCAAAGCACCAACCTTAGATATAAAGAATCATGCAGTCGTTATACAGTTTGAGGAAAATCAGAAAATCAAAGAGGCAAGTAGAGAGGAAAGAGGAAAGTGAAGAGTCAAGTTTCTGACCCACTAGGTCATGGTAAAGGAGAAGCTTCTACCCAGAGGTGCCCTGAGGGTCAACGAACACAGCTGACCATTGAGTTGAAGGCTGGAAATGCGCATCTGGAAATCAGATAGGGTGAGGTGAGAAGTTGATGCACTGATGTTCTCCACAGAGAGGAGACAGAGGAGGAAGCCAAGGACTAAATAATGCAGACTATGTGTTAATAACAAAGTGAACAAGAGGAACTGATAAAGGAGAATGAGGGCTAGCCCCTCTTTCAGGGCTCTCCCTTCTCTTCCCCTCCCTTCTTTCTGTCTCTCAAATTTTCCCACATCCTCTTTGGTTTTCTTCATTTTTTCCTGTTTCACTTAAACCATCCACAGGCTCTGCTCATTCCCTCAGGGGCTGCCTCAGGGTGAGAAAGCAGTCCATTCCTAGATTAGCAGTAGCTGTCCTGGTTTAGGCTCAGCTCTGACTACATCAACACTCAACACCAAATCTAAGCAAAGTGGACACCTTGGGATTTATCCTTGACAGCCAAAGGCTACAAACCTGTCCCAATGGCTGGGAGGCAAATGGATGAGTACTTCCGTTTTTCACACTCCTGCAAAGCACAGGAAACTGATTTCTTGACATCATTTCCACCAATGACATGAATGATATTCTTACACCTCAGAGATCCACCTTCAGTAATTATATAATCCTTGTTGGTCTGTTGAGCTGGGAAACACCGACAAAAAGATGCAAACTTAGATGTTGAACTTTCTCTTTGCTTAGAAAGCAAAATGTCAAACTTGGCAAGCAAGCATTTAAAAAATTCCTGAAATCCTGTCTTGGATGAAAAATGTTGTCTTTAATAAAAAATGTTATGGTCTAACTTCTTTGAACTGTGAGATTACCTTTTACTTCTAATTCCCTGATTAGAGTTCTTTAGTAAAATGTATGATTTTAAGACTGACGTGTTATCTCCCTAATACCAAGACTTTCTTCAGCCTCTTCACAGCCTCCCACACAAACACAATTTACCACCAAAAAATAGCATCGGGCTTTACCTTGAAGAGAACATTCAATTTCCACTTTTTGTCCAGCACATTCTAAAATTGCTTTGGAGACCCCTACATGAGAAAATCAAGATGATAACAAACATGAATTTAAAAATCACTATGGCATGTTTGGATCAGAAAGACTTCCTCATTATCTAAATATGTTCTCTATCATCAAAGGAATCCTAGGTATTGCTGATGATATAAAAGAAAAATTCATAAAATAACTCTCATTAATTAAGAGAAACTGTCAAAATAACTTGAAAATTTTAAAAATTTTAATTAATATTAACAAGCCAAAGTTATAAAAACCAGTTTGGCCGTAGAAACCCTCCTTCATGGCATCTACTGTGTTAACTACTACACTAATACAAGTAAAGCACCTGTTTTGAGATCAAATGTGTTTGACGTTGAATTTACGATCACATCTGCCTCTTCTTTCGTGATATCTCCAGAAGCCACCTGGAAGACGATGGGACCGATCTTCATTTCATGCACTCCTAAATCAGGGCTAGACACACTTCCATAAAAACCTGAGAAGAAAAGAAGCCAATAAACAAGCCAGCAACAGCAAGAATGACTCCTCACATGTGCCCCTCTTGTACGTCTCTCCCCCTCTTTGTGACCTCTGACCCTGACCCTGACCCTTAGTGATAACCTGTCTCTGAAAAAGAATTGCAAAATCTAACACATACCAAGCATGGACTTTGGTGCTGGTCAAGGTGAAGTTAGCCCACTGACATCTATTGCTCCCACTGATTACAACTAAAAACTCGGGAAAAACACAAAAGCCGCGACCTGAGAACTCTGAAAAGTAACAACAGCAGCAGGCAAGTTGAGAAAAGGAGCCAACACTTGTAGAAGCAGCTTGTACAGGCACAGAGTTTCCCATTTTGTTTTCTGCCAGCTTTGACCCAAGGGAGACCCTGCCTGCAGAACTACACAATGGACACATGCAGGAAACTCCTCAAGGACCTTGTCTTTGTGGCCTGAGGATTGGGAGGAGGTATCCCTGGAAGCTAAAGAGTATGGAAAGGAATCCTCATTTTTTCCCATATTTTTTCTTTTTTAACCCAGGCCTTTGCCCAAAGTGACTTCAGTTACAGAACTCCACACTGACACCACAAGGAGCTAAAACTCCGAGACCTTCTGCATTTCTGGCCAGAAGAATCAGGGTTAAGGGCCCCTGTGGTCTGAAAAGTAGATGTGCATGTGGGGGTTTTGTTTTGTTTTGGTTTTGGTTTTTTTTTTTCTGTTTCTTTTCTCTCTCTCCTTGGCCAAGGACAACTCAGGCAACACAAATTTGTGAGGTTAAGCAGCTTAAACTCTGAAAGAATCCTGTCTTTCTGACCAGAGGACTGGGGAAATGTAAGCCAGAGGATGGACAGGGAATCCTAGAAAGGTAAGAGCAAGAGAAGAGGATCCCCTCACTCTGGGTATGAATTGGAATAAGTTCTGAGCTCACCCCAGAGCTGTACTTGAGTGGGGCAGACTTGAAGCAGCATAACAAAGGCTTCAACTGACTTTGAGAAATGGAACCACTTCTCCCAAACAAGGCGAGACAGAACTTGCAAAATGAACTTAATGCACTGGCTGCTTGCTCAACAAAATGATCACCATTCTCCAGGGGCTTTTAACAGGACACAGTCTTATAATATTTAAAATGTCCAGCCTATATTCCAAAATTGCTAGTCATATAAAGGACCAGGAAAATGTGACCAGCAATCAGGGATAGAGACAGTCAATAAATGTCAATCCCAAAGTGACCCAGGAGTTGTAATTAGCAAAGACTTTAAAGCATCTACTCTATCTATGATACACGAGTTCAAAGTAAACACATGTGAATGAATGAAAATGACATGGAATGAATGAAAACACAGGATCTCTCTGCAGAAAAATAGAAACTATTTTTAAAATAACCAGATGGGCTGGGTGCAGTGATTTCACGCCTATGATCCCAGCACTTTGGAAGGCTGAGGCAGGAGGAATGCTTGAGACTAGGAGTTCAAGACCAGCCTAAGCAACATAGCAAGATCTTCTCTATAAAATATCAAAAAATGATCCAGGCGTGGTAGGCGCACTTGTAGTCCCATCTACTCAGGAGGCTGAAGGAGAAGGATCGCCTGAGCCTGGGAGGACGAGGCTGCGGTGAGCCATGATTGTGCCACCCCACTCCAGTGAGATCCTTACTCAAAAATAAATAAATAACCCAATAGACATTTTATAACTTTAAAATATCTAAAATAAGCCGGGCTCGGTGGCTCAGCCTGTAATCCCGCGCCTTGGGAGGCTGAGGTGAGTGGATTGCCTGAGCCTGCAGGTTCGAGACCCACCTGGGCAACTTGGCGAGACCTCATCTCTGCAATAAATCAAAAAATTAGCTGGGCGTGGTAGCGCGTGCCTGTCATTCCAGCTACTTGGAAGGCTGAGGTGGAATGATCGACGGAGCTCAGCAGGTCGAGGCTGCGGTGGCCGGGAGCGGCCACTGCACTCCAGTCTGGGCAGCAGTGAGACTCTAACTCAAAAAAAAACCAAAACAAAATCTAAAATAAATTCACTGGGTTCAACAGCACAGTGGATAGAGGAAAAACTCTGTGGTGAACTTGAAGGCAAATCAATGTGTCATCCAATCTGAAGAACAGAGAGAAATGAGAGCAGGGATGGGGTGAAGAACAGCTCTTCAGAGACCAGTGGGACACTGTCAAAAGGCTTCACATCTCACTGTAATGGAGCAACAGACAGAGACATGAAAGTGCAACTGACGGAGACCAGTGCAGAAAAAGTTACTTAAAAAATAACTTTAAAAGTCCAAATTTGATGGAAGACATGCATTTTTATGTCCAAGAAGGCTTAGTGAACCTGAAATACGATAAACTCAAATATAGCAACAACAAATTTGACAGAGGCAAAGCATTTGGTTGGTGTCATTTCTCTAAACGTGTCTATTTTAGAAAATACATGTCACATTATCCCTAAAAAACAGTCGTCTTGTCAGTACTTAAAACCCCTTGTACAGATTTTATAACTTGGCCTGCCATCTCTTTTGTTCCAGTTCATAAAAACATGGCCAGTGTCTTGCATGCTCATCTGTATGAAACATAATTTAGTATCTTATTTATCACTCATTGATCTTTTTTTTAATAAAAATCATCACTACCATCTTTTACCTATCCCTGAATAGTTACTTAGTGACAAGAAATCATTTCTCAATTTAGAAGCTTTACTGAACCTTGGGTATCTCCAGTCTTGGGAATTTTGTCACTGACGGGATTTCCATTCGCTCTTCTGGCAAATTCATCTGAAAATGCCTGGAAATAAAAACACAGTTTTGACCATTATACTCCTCAGTAGATGAATGGATCTGAATCATCAAGGAGTTTGATCTCGCATGTATATACATATATTTGGGAGATAACGATTCTCAAACAGTAATAGTACTTTTATGACAGATTTTTCAAGTTATAAAAATAGATATAATTCTGCTTCTACAAGTGTGCCTTATGAAAACTATCAAAGATATAAACAAAGATATAAATACGAGGATATTCATTAGAGTGCTATTCATAACAGAAAAAAAACAGTTAAAAATTCAATAGGGAAATGGTTGAATTAGTTTTGGTATATCCATGTGTTGGAATAGTTAGCAGCCATTAAAAATTACATTTTCAAAAATATTTAATGAAATAGGGAAATGCCCATTTTATGCTATCAAATGGAAAAAGAAGGATATTAATTGTGTATTATATAATCCCACTTTTAAAAGCACACATGTAGATACACTAAAGAATGTATGCATTTTGTTCAAAGTTTCTACCGTGAACATATATTACTTTCACGATCAGTAAAAGCAAATAACTTGCCCAATTATAGAAACTACAGTGTTAAGAGACATAATGGCAATCACAAGATCCCAAACATTTCCATTTTTAATTTCTTATTTGTACCAGGTAAGGAATGACTAGGAGGGAAGTGATTTTTGGTGCAAGAGGCTGATGTATGTATTCTAGTGAGAACTGTGAACTTCATTTCTTTGTCAGGTAGTGACAATCCAAAATCATCATTTTCTTTTTTCTTGTAAACAAGTAAACGGATAATTTTGTCGGGAAAAAACAAGCAGCATCTTGCTTAAAGACTGACCTAATGATTGGAGAAGGACCCAGAAAGAGGTTGGAGCAAGGGCCCCAGGCTTACCAGCCTCCCGGGGCCAGAGGTAAGGCACATGTGGGGTGGACTGATTTGACTCTGAGACTCGAGGGCACCTGCCACTCAGCCACAGCAAACTGTTCTAAGCAGGAAGCCATGGCCAACGTGCCAGAAGTTTTGAAGTTTTAGGTCATCGTGGACATCTGGAGTTTTACGTAAAGTTTTTGATTTTTAAGTGTTAGCAACTGATTCAAATTTTTAAAAAATTGACCAAATAAAGCACATCTAACGGTCACATTCAAATCACGGGCTTCTATTTTGTAACCTCTGTTACAACCTCCAACTATAAACATCTCAGTAAGTTTTGCTAATTTTTTTTTTTTGGGGGGGATGCAGTCAAAAGTTTAACTGTCTTTAAAAGTCTTGGGAGAAAAGCTGTAATAGCCATAGATAGAGAATTAATAAGATTTCAAGTGGTATTAAAGATGTCTATATAGACTAGTCTTTTTTACAGAATACTTGCAGAGTGTGCTGAGTTTTTAGGAGAGAAAACGAAGGTTGGGGTTGCATGAAAATATGTGATTTGAAGGTTCCGGTGTGTCACAGGAGCATATCCTGCCAGCCATTGAAAATGCCCAGCACTTCATGCCTCTCCTCTAATTTGCTTTGTACATATAAATCTTAGCTCTACCCAGGCGCAGTGAGTGGCTCACATCTATAATCCCAGCACTTTGGAAGGCCAAGTTGAGAGGATTGCCTGAGTCCACGGGTTCGAGACCAGCCTGGGCAACTTGGCAAGACCTCATTTCTACAATAAATCAGAAAATTAGCCAGGTGTGGTGGCATGTGCCTGTAGTTCCAGCTACTTGGAAGGCTAAGATGGAAGGATCACCTGAACCCAGCAGGTCGAAGCTGCGGGGGCCATGAGCATACCACTGTACTCCAGCCTGGGCAAAAGAGTAAGACTCCAACTCAAAAAACAAAACAAAACAAAAAAAAAAACCTTAGCTCCAAAGGAATCATGATTTATAGGAGGGAAAAGTATGTATTATATACTCTGTTCCATGATCCACATCACATCACACAATACAACTGCTAGAGAGTTTACTTAAAAAGCTTATTTTGAGTAGAATAACCAATTATATAGGACAACTGAATGGACCACATATTTCACTCGGGTGGTTTTGCTGCCAGATTCGAATTTAGGTTAGATTTGTTCACTTCCAAAAAACGTACAAGTAGTATCTAGCCCCAGACAAAAATAAAGTATGACCTAAAAATTCAGATGGTCCAATGATGCATGAACATCTCTTGGGATGCTGACTTTAATCTGTTAGATTTTTGCAATATCATGAAACTTTTCAAACATCTAATGTCGTCTACTCTACGGGTTTAAGTAAAGACTTGGAGCACAGGGATAATGGCTTCCATGGCACTTTTGCTTCTATAATGCTGAGTCCAGTGGCTCACCCACAGTTGGTGCTCAGTAAATGTGAGTTGACTGATGGACTCTCTATGACTGCAGATGGTTCTAGTGTTTCTGGTCCCAACTCTCCTGCTCACATGGGGATATGCGATTCACAGAAACCACGCCCTTTGCTTGTATCCCATCCTGAAACTTTCCTATTGGAAAACTGTGGTTACAACTGTGCTTTTATAACATGTATTACACTTTCTATTTCCATATGGAAAGGAATCCTTTAGATTGGAAAAGTCTTAAGGAATATGTCAACTCCATTGCAAAATATGAGCCTTATCTGGATTCTGATTCAAACACAAAATTGTAAAAAACAAAACATTTATGAGATAGTTGGAAATTTGAGCATTGACTTGGCAATTGATAAAATAAAGGAATTGCTGTCCATTTCTTTTAGGTATAATTTAGTCTTGTGGTTATGTTACTTTAAAAAAATTGTTGTTATTTAAAATAAATGTTGCCAGGCTCGGTGGCTCAGCCTGTAATCCCGCGCCTTGAGAGGCTGAGATGAGTGGATTGCCTGAGCCCGCAGGTTCGAGACCTGCCTGGGCAACTTGGTGAGACCTCATCTCTACAATATCAAAAAAAAAATTAGCTGGACATGGTAGTGTGCGCCTGTAGTTACACCTACTTGGAAGGTTGAGGAGGAAGGATCGCCGGAGCCCAGCAGTTCGGGGCTGAGGTGGCTGGGAGCAGCCACTGCACTCCAGTCTGGGAGACAGAGTGAGACTCCAACTCAAAATAAATAAATTAAATTAAATTAAATAAATGCTGAAATGTTTATGGGTAAAATTATATGTCTAGGATTTTCTTCAAAGCAATATGGGAGAAAGAGAAAAATGGAGATATTGATAATTGTTGAAATTTAGTGGCAGGTACAACGGACTTCATTATTCTATTTTGTCTGCTTTTGTATATGTTTGAAATTTTCCTAGATAAGAAGTTAAATTTTTTCTACATCCATAAATTTTCTTGACATCAGTCATGCTATAACTAGTATACACTATTTCCTTACTTTCCTATATGGGAAATCCATGAAAGAAACATCCTATCACACCAAGAAGACATTGGAGAACATTAGGTCTCAGTTGCCAAAATAATCAGAAACGAATGATACCATACCTGAATATTTCCATGATCAGCTGGGTGCAGCAGAAAGTGAACCTCTTGTAAAGTTCTCAGTTGATGCTTACTACTAAATTTCAACACCTCTGAAATGATTAATTCAGCAAATACGGTTTTAGGAAACCCCAAGTTTCCTGTTCCTATTGCTGGAAATGCAATTGATTCTAAGGACAATCTCTCAGTGATCTCCAAACAATCTCTGATTATGTTTGCCATAATCTGAAAAGCACAAAGCACATCCTTATACATCTTGCCTAGAAATGGGAATCAGAACAAAAAAGACAATAACTTAGCAATTTTGACTATTATCTCTTTCTACTCCTTTTTGCTTTCAACAGAGATTAAGGGCAGTCAGAAGAGGAAAGAAAAATTCAGAAGACTAGGAAAAGCAAAAGAGAATGTGAGAGACCCTCCAAAACACATAAACTCACTCAAGCAATGAAGGAAAGAAGCAAAGCATCTACTATTCTTATCCTTCATTCTCTTCCATTCTTTATGCCCTTGTCTGACTTTCTTCCCTAAAGAAGTAATATCTCCAATAACCCTTCCTGGAGCTCCAATAATTACTGCACAAAAAGAAATTCATATTATTGGCTGGTCCTCAGGAGAAGTCAGCTACAGCTGAAAGAAATGGTCACAATGATGGATCCTGCCAAAAATGTGGCACTATCAAGATAATCTATATGATACTGAAAGGAGAGTCCACAGGGTCACCCAATTTCCTGGAGAATTAAAAGCAGGTCCAACCTTGTGTGAAGAGTCCTTGCCACTTTTCCACTGTGGAGCCACCACGTGAAGCACATGGTAGCAGTGCAGATTGCAGCCACTGGTTTGGAGAACTGTGCCCACGTTGACAGCTACCCCTTGTCCAGCCATGTTCAGTTCCTCCTGGAGCTCTGGTCCAGCTTTCTTCAAGAGGGCCTTAGAAACAGGCCCTCCATCAAGCACAAGATCCAAGGCAACAGAGTTGACGACAACATCAGTCTTAAAGACAAAACCAAAAGTGTGTTCAAGATTCTAACAAAAAGCATTCATCAATGATTATCCTATTCAAGCCACTGGGCTTGAAACAGTGGGAGACAACTAAAATGACTCAGGTTTCAAAGATTGAAATACCACCCTGAGACCAAATATTATTAAATACTTACTTAAGTGACACTCCAGGACAAAAGAAAGCTGTCAAAAAGCAACATGTGAATGGTAAAGGATCACCGAAAGAGTCCAGAGGAAGCCCTTTCGAGTAACTGGTGAAGACGCCATGGCAATGTGGACTCTGAGAAGTGGGAACAGTTGCAGCAGGTAGAGAAAGAGACAGGGAACAGCATGAACATAGCATGGGGGGCTGGGAGCTGCAAACAGTTTAATTTGATATGACAGAGTTTCTGCAGCAAAGTGGTAGAAGCTAGGCTAGAAACGTTACACTGGGGGCAGACCGTGGAGAGCCCACTTTCAGTGCCACCTGCACTTCCTGACAGTGAGTAACCCTGGAACCTTTTGCACAGAAAGTGAATGTGAACATATCAATCAGGCTAGATTAGAGAGGCCAAGAGAAAAGGGGAGAGGAAATGCAACCATGTGATTTTTCAAAGCAGTCATGCCTGGGTCACTGAGGAGTAATGCGTAGCAGTTACTGTGGCGATGGAAGGTACACATCTTCTGGAGTGAAAGGAATAGAAAGAGTGTCCTTTTTTTTCTTTTGGAGACTGGGTGTGGTGGCTCACACCTGTAACCCCAGAGTTTTGGGAAACCAAGGTGAGAGGATCACTTGAAGTCAGAAGTTGAGGGTACAGTGAGCTGTGATTGCAAATACTGTATTCCAGCCTGACAGAGCAAGATCCTGTCTCGAAAAATTAAATAAATAAATGGAAGATTGCCCCCAGAATAGAAGAAAATATTTGCAAATCATGTATCTGATATGGGGCCTGTATCCAAATACATAACGTACACTTAAAACTCAATAATTTAAAAAAACAAGTAACCCAATTTAAAAGCGGACAAAGGGCTGGATGTGGTGGCTCCTGCCTGTAATCTCAGCATTTTGAGAGGCTGAGGAGGGAGGATCTCTTGAGGTCAGGAACTTGAGACCAGCTTGAGCAACACAGCAACACATTTCCACAAAGAAATTATTTTTAAAAAATTAGGCCAGGCGCAGTGGCTCATGCCTGTAATCCCAGCACTTTGGGAGGCTAAGACAGGAGGACTACTTGAGACCAGGAGTTCAAGGCTAGTGTGGGCAAAATAGTGAGACTTCATTGCTACGAAAAATTGAAAAATTAGTTGGGCATGGTGGTGCACACCTGTAGTCCCAGCTGCTTAGGAGGCTGAGGAGGGAAGATCACTTGAGACCAGGAGTTTGAGGTTACAGTGAGCTGTGATCATACCACTACACTGCAGCCTGGGCAACACAGTGAGACCCTGCTCTCTAAAAATATATTTTTTTAAATAAAAAAGAAGATAAAAGTGGGCAAAGGATCTAAATGGACATTTCTTCAATGAAGATATGCAAATGGCCAAAAAAGCACATAAAATGATATTCAACATCATTAGTCATTATGGAAATGCAAATCAAAACCACAGTGAGATACCACTTTACACTCACTAAGATAGCTATAATCAAAAAGAAAGATAACAATAAGTGTTGGCAGGACGTGGAGAAACTGGAACTGTCAACATTGCTGACAATAGTATAAAATGGTATGGCATAGCCAGGCTCGGTGGCTCAGCCTGTAATCCCGTGCCTTTGGGAGGCTGAGGTGAGTGGATTGCCTGAGTCCACGGGTTCAAGACCCACCTGGGCAGGCGAGACCTCATCTCTACAATGAAATAAAAAAAAAAAATCAGCCGAGCGTGGTAGCGCATGCCTATAATTCCGGCTACTCGGAAGGCTGAGGCGGAAGGATCGCCGGAGCCCAGCAGGTCGAGGCTGTGGTTGCTGGGAGCGGCCACTGCACTCTAGTCTGGGCGACAGAGTGAGACTCCAACTCAAAAAAAAAAAAAAAGAAACAATTTAACTTTTCTCTTCATTATGAAAGTCATTTACTGACTCTGATACCTCTCAGGTAATGTAGGGAGGGAAATTAACATGTAGTCACTAACTACCACATGCCAGGCATCTGCTAGACATCTTACATATTCTTATTTATGTTCCCTATTCTCGGTTCTCATTTTACAGATGGAGAAACTGTGTCTCCATGTGTTCATTATCTATTACAGTATAACAAATTAGCCCAATGAGTAGCAACTTAAAACAACAAATATTTCTGATCTGCATAGTTTCTGAGTGTCAGTATGTCAGGATGGCTTAGCTGACTGATTCTGGCTGTGGGTCTGTCATGAGGTTGTAGTCAGAATGTGGCAGGGACTGCCATCATCTGAAGGCTTGATTGGCGCTGAAAACTCCATTTCCAAGATGGCACACTCACATGGTTGTTGATCAGAAGCCTCAGTTCCTTGCCTCATGGATCTTTCCAAGAGCTGTTTAAATGAATTTACATGGCAGCTGTCTTGCCCTAGATTGAGTCAGCCAAGAGCAATAGAGATCAAGCAGGAAGCCACAGAACCTTTTAGGACCCAGCCTCTGACGTGGTACACTGTTAATTATGCTTTATTCTATTATTGGAAGGGGAGGAAAATTAGGTTCTACTTCTTGAAGGGAAGAGTATTACAGAATTTGTAGATATATCTTAAAACCACCACATTCAGGTGCATTAAACTGCCAAAGTTTGCACAGCTGTAAGGGGTGGATTTCGGAATTAACCATGGTTCTAGCTAGGTCCACAACTTCTCTTTCCACCAGCCTGTGATTTCTCCCTGAGGCACGGAGAGCTGTTTTCTGGTCCATGTAATAGTCCCAGGCTATTCTATTTGTTTCTAGAGTTTCCTGCCATCTTTCTAACTGCTCGGCTGCATCCATCATATCTCAGCAACATTTTTCCTCCTCTAAGTTGGAGTTTTGAATCT
>NW_007231622.1:229885-242038 GCF_000164805.1 Carlito syrichta | reverse complement strand
GGGCGACAGAGTCAGACTCCAACTCAAAAAAAAAAAAAAAAATGGTATGGCAGCTTTGGGAAATAGTTGAGCAGTCCCTCAAACAGTCAACTAGAATTACCACATGACCCGGCCACGCCACTCCTAGGTATACACCGAAGACATACATTCATACAAAAACTTGTACACAAATGTCCATAGCAGCATGACACATTAAAGGTAAAGGTTGGAAACAATCCAAACGTTCACCCACTGATAAATGGATAAATAAAGGGCAGTCTATCCACACAGTGGATTATTATCCTGCCATATAAAAGGATGAAGTACTGAGATATGATACAACATGGATGAACCTTGAACACACTCTGCTTGGGGAAAGAGCAAGTCATGGAAGCCCACAAATGGTATGGCTCCATTTATATGAAATTTTCAGAATAAGTGAATCTGTAGACACAGAGATAGAGAGTGGATTAGCAGTTGCCTAGGACGGGGAGGTGGTGTGGGTAGATGGAAGTGGGAGTGATCATGAATGACCACAGGGTTTCTTCCTGGAGTGACATAAATGTTCTAAAATTAGATTGTGGTGATGGTTGCATACCTCTGTGAATATACTAAAAACCACCAAATCATATGCTTAATGGTGTATAGAAGGTGAATTATATCTCAATAAAGCTGTTTAAACAAAAAAGAGGGTGATTAATATGACTGTAAAAAGTTTTCAGCTTTTCTCAAGATAGTTGCACTGTAGGAATATGCTAAAACGGTAATGACATTCAGGTTAAAACAGTGTCAATCGTGTCACCTTTTATCACATTAGATTTGGCTCTGGATGGATGCTTAGAGATACTTTTTATTGTAAAATAATTCAAAGCAAAACACTTGGTAGGTTTCTTTTTCTTTTTCTTTTTTTTTTTTGAGTCAGAGTCTCACTCTGTCGCCCAGGCTGAAGTGCAGTCAGCGCAACCTCAATCTGCTGGACTCAGGCAATCCTTTCAACTCAGTCTTCCCAGTAGCTGGAACTACAGGTATGTGCCACCACATCCAGCTAATTTTTTGATTTATTGTAGAGACCAGGTCTCAACATGTTGCCCAGGCTGGTCTCGAACCCATGGGCTCAGAAAATTCTCTCACCTTCTCCTCCCAAAGTGCTGGGATTATCCGCGTGAGCCATTGTGCCCGGCCAGCAGGTCTCTTAAATCTAGTTTATTTCATTTAATATCATGTAAAGCATATCCAACTGTGATTTGTTTAATGCTCACGAGGACAGCTGATATCCAGTGCTGATAATTTAGGACTTTGGCCTTGGTCTTTGAATAAAACATTCAGGCTTGATTAAACTTTCATTGTATTGTGATGTTTGTTTTCTTTTAGGTGCATTGTGCTAATCAATCTCTCTCTCTCTTTAAAAGTTAGGCAAAAAAAGAGCTCAGCAGTGCTCTGGGGCAGGGAAGGTGTTCATGCAGCTCTGTGTCCCAGGCTCCCTCTGGCGCCCCCAAGCACAAGTATGTCACCTCCAGGTCAGCGGAGGAAAGTTGAGAATAATATCCTCAGGAAGACACAGCTACAGCCATTCCAGTTATTACAATGCAGAAAAATGTTTCTATTGATTGGTAAATAAGTGCTGTCCTGCCCCTGTCTCCACTGCTCCCACCATCTTCCCTCAGTGCCCCCTCGCCAGGAATTCCTCCCTCAGGACTCCCCTAAATCCTCCAATTAAAGAAGTATTGCCTGGCACAGAAGGAGCCTTCCAGACCCTGCTGCAGATGGTTGCTGTTCCGATTAGAGCCTGTGTTTAAAAGGTTGTTAAATACGAGGGGCAGGGCCCCCCAAAAAAGAGATTTATTACTTTAAAAATTTTGTATGTATTCTCACATATTTAAACTCATCACCTTCAAAGTACTCTCCACTTGGTGGAATGGAGATGGCTTTTCCACTGCTCAAAACAGTTCTTAAACTCATCAATTTCGATGCCCTTTAGTGCTACTGCCATTTTTTGTTTCACCTCTAACACATCAGCAAAACATTTCCCTTTGAGGACAGTTTTTCATCCAGGAAACAAACAAACAAACAAAAACTTGCTGGGGAGAGATCAAGTGAATAGGGAGGGTGGAGCGTGAGGGTCCTGTCATTTTTGGTCAAAAACTGCTGAACACTCAGCGTGGTGTGGGCAGGTGCGTTGCCATGGTGGAAGAACCAGTCATCTGTTTGCCACAGAAAAATTCACTGAAGCCAAACACAGCCTCTCACAACAATGCTAGCTGGTACAGTGATAGCTTGTTTTGGGTCAAAAACTGCTGAACGCTCAGCGTGGTGTGGGCAGGTATATTTTCATGGTGGAAGAACCAGCCACGTTTGCCACAAAAAAATTCACTGAAGTCAAATGCAGCGTCTCACAACAACGCTAGCTTGGTAATGTGATGCCAACAGGTTCCTAGAGCACTTACCTAGTGGAAGAAGCCTGCACCACAAGGGCCTGCCCTCTAAAAGATGATCCTGATTTTTTTGGATTCCCCCCTCATATCTTTTTTAAAACATATTAATCCCCCTCCCCCCAGCCACACACACAACCCTACGGCCTACTAGAATTGTCCCCACATAATACCTGATGCTGGGAACTTTCTCAGGTCCACTTTCCCTCTCCACATGTCCTTACTGGTATTGGCTCTGATGATCCCTCAGACTCTGGGCCCCAAGCTCACCTCGTTTAGTACCTTGACAAGATTCCTATCTTCTGCATGCCCTATGCTCTGACGGTTCTGTATCTGCTGTCACCAAATTTGACGGGAATTAGCCTTAGATTTACCCAAATGAGACAGGTGCAAAGGCACTGAAAAAGTGTGGACAGGTGTCTAAACTTGTGGTATTATGGATTTTCACATTTACTGGAAACCTAGTGATCTGACCTCAATCCACATTCACTTCTCACAGATAACTGACCCATCTCTATTCGTGAATGATTTGGTAAGCAGCCCGATTATCTAAGGAAATCTGTTTCAAGGCAGGGCATTCTTTCCCTTCCTTCTCATCTTGATCCTTATCTTCCTTCAACCCCCATGAGAGGACAGACCAAGTGGAGTCACAGCAGCAGCTGGTGTTCTGTGAAGACAGTCACTCACCTTAGCGTTCTGCACATCTTCTGTCACCAACAGGATCTGCAGGCCTTCCGGGGACACCAGGGTGGTCTGCTCCCGTGGTGTTTTTTCAGGCCTGGCTGCTGCTGGTGAACTGGGCAGGGCAGCTGTGTCAAGGAGGGAGCCTGTAAATATAGTTTTCACAGCTTCAGCAAAGGCCTTAGCAGTCTTCTCAGAAATATCCACCAGGTAGATCTGTTTCAAGCTGCGTCCATCCTGGTTATTCTGGAAGTTTTCCTTGATAGCCAAAACAATGGTCTCCACACACTGGCCTAAGGGAAAGCCAAAGATCCCGGAACTGATAGCTGGGATGGCTATGGATCTGTACTTGTATTTTTCAGCTAAAAGGAGACTTTGTTCCACAGCTTTCTTTAACAGTAACACACACTTCTGGGCTTTATCTCTCTCCCACCTGGGCCCCACTGCATGGATCACATGCCGGTATGGGAGCTTTCCTGCCTTCGAGATGGTGGCATTGCCGGGTAGCAGGCGGCCGTCTCTTTTCACTATCTGGTCACAGTCATCCTGGAGCTCAGGGCCAGCTGCTTTTGACAGCGCAGCGGCAAGGCCAGAGATCTGTCTGAGGTCCTCATTCGCCGCATTCACTACCACGTCGACGGGAAGCTGTGCTAAGTTGCCATGCTGCACAATCAGAGTGATGCCGGGGGCCAAGTTCACCTGACAGAGGTACTTCTGCCCCATGGTGATGCCTCCCTCCTTCTTTTCTACATTCTCCAGTAGTTCAATGAAACAACCAAACAACCGTCTGACTTCACTTTTATAAAAGCGTGATTTGTCCTGGAAGAACTGCCTGGCTCCTGGCTTGTCAATATGGACACTTTGGAAACAGACTGAATCCCTGATTTGCATGACAATGTTCATTCCCTTCAGTACTTCAGTCTTTGAGCCAGTTAGTAAAATGCCTTTTGGTTTGTTCTCAGGGTTGAAAGATACCTGTACAGTCACCGTTTTTATCTTTGCCCAGAATAGTTTCTTTTCTGCCCTTAAAAAATCAATAACTAAGGAAGGTTTTACTTCAATCAATCTCTCTATTTTCATGTGTTTTTCCATAAAGTCAAAAAGCAATCTATAGGTGTCATTTACTTCTCTCACAAGGCCAGCAATGATGACCTCAGCTGTGGATTCTGCAGTTAACTCATTGATGACTGCAATATTTAAGGAGGAAAGATGCTTCTTCTGTAAATTGCAAGCGAGCCCTTTCCATTTCTTGCCATTAAGAAGCTCTCTGTCCTCAACTGAAATGCGCTTATAATTTAATGCACTGAGCATTTGCTGTTCAGCTTCTAACAGGGTGTCAGAAGAAGAGCTGGTTAAGTGAACAGTTGTACCCTCTAACTCATAAAGTGCAAGAATTTTCTGTGCTGTAAAAAGATGTTTAGAAAATTCTTGACAGTTTACCTGTTGCAAAAACTGCAAAATCTCAGGAGAAATTGCAATTTTTTTCTGAGCCATGGTGTACACTTTTTCCTGGATTTCACACTTTGCTTTATACACATCTGTGCAGAGTCCTTTCAGGAACAAGCTTTGAGTGTCTCTATCATAAAAAATTTCCATGTCTGGGCACCCCATTCTCAGACGTTCAAGTAAATCGCTCTGCTGCAAAACAAAATACCTGCCTGGAGAAATAACCATTTTTTCTTTCAAACTTTGCTCTTCCCTTTTAATTTTTTGAGTGGTGCTTTTTATTAATTCCTTGATTTGTAGCTCAAAGTTTTGGACATCCTCTGATTTCCCTGCTAAGATGATCATCTCCTCAAGTGTATCAAACTCAATCAGAATCCCATCATCTTCTAAGTCATTTTTTATGGTGTCCCACACTGTTGGATCCACTTTAATTGGAGTAACTTTATATTTGGACCTGATGCCAGAGAGTGTTGTGGAAGTATCTTTCTGCCAGGTCTTGATTCTTTGTCTTCCTTGATTGACTAAAGTGGCTGCTGGTCTGATGGTAACTTTACCACTGAGTTGGGACCATGTAAGCTCGCAGTGACAATGTCTCATTTCATCATTTATCTCCTCAATCAGGTGACTCTTGTTCTGTAAGAACTTCCATAAGGGAAGATCCAATGACTCTTCAAATGGTGCTGGAAGCTTGATCAGAGGCTTCTCCTTTCCATACAAGGCTATGCCTAGCGAGGCATAGTATGGATATACAGAAAGTGGCATTTTATTGAAGTCAAGTTTTTTGGTCATGATGGTGTCTAACACTTGAAAGAAATAAAAATAAAGTGATCTCAGCATGATACATTGCAAATGAAAACAAAACAAAATGCTCCAATTCTAGAGAAAAAATCCTAATGTTTGTAGGATTTTGATGTTACAGCATATTAAAAAGCACTACTCCCAAAGTCCTCAACTATAAATGGATCTATATATGAGAATGCCAAAAAAATGTATATACATTTTAAGCATGACATTTTCTCAAAAGACGGTGTTAATCAAATGAATGCTAGTGTCACCATGTGACAGAACAGTTAATGAGAATGGCAGAAGCATGGTTGAGCAAATGTCATACTACACATTGTTACTGTAATTTAATTCAACTTTGAAAAGTAATACATAGATAACATCTCTTAAAATATGTATACCTTTTTTGACACCCCCCTGTATATTAACAGTGCACAGGTATCCCTTATTGAATGGAATAATTACTCTCTAGTCAAGATCAATTAATGTTGAAATCCTATTAATTAAATCTTATTTTCTGTTTTTCCATTATTACTGATAAATCACCAGGAAGTAGATGAATTTGGTCACAAGCATGGGGGTGATGTTTGCCCAGTATAAAAAATATTTTGGTGTTCAAAGTGAAGCTCCTCTAAGTATTATGCCATTTGTTCCTTCTTGTACAGTCCCACAATGTTAGTCTTCAAAGTTGACTTAGGTTCTATTAATACTTCTAGGAGGAGGGGCATAATAGTAAATTATTATAGCTTATAGTGTCAGACACTATTCTAAGTATATGTACATATATTAATTCATCTTATCTTTACAACAACCATTTGAGGAAGAGACACTATTATTGTTATCTCTATTTACAAAGAATAAGACTGAGACTAGGAAAGACTACGAAACTTGAATAGGGTTGCACAACCTGCAAATATCTGAGCTAAGATTCAGTGTCTGTCTAGCCCCAAAGCCCATCCTCTTGTCCCTCTACCAAACCTAAATCATCCTCACAGTCCTCTGAGAGCCCAGCCCCAGAGACAATGATTAAGACCCTCAACGCCTCCCATCCCTGCTACAATCTCCCTCCTGCCACATTCATTGGAAGAGTCCCTTGAGGGTATATGTTTGTGTGTGTACACGTGTGTATGTTACATGCTGTTCTCCTCATCCAAGGTTCTCCTCGTTTTGTACAACTTCTTATGCAGGTACAAGAGGCATCCACGGAAAGGGGATTAGAATAAATTCCAATAACAACTTGGAATTTGTGGAAGGTTATTACAAATAACTTCACCTGGTATGTGATTGGGCCCTATGACTGGCATCAGGCATGATGGAAAGAATGTGGTCTTCAAAGACCCAAACATGTAGCTTCAACTTCCCAGCATGGCCCTATGGTAGCTAGGAGTCCGGGCAGTACCAGTGACTACTAGCATGTACTGAGCACCATCATGAGGCAAGCGTTTTTCAGGTATTATCTCATTTCTTCCTCACAAAATTTCTCTAAGGTAAGTAGGAAGGCAAGCCCCTTTTTGCAGATGAGGAAACAGGCTTTGGTGGGTTAAAGTAACTTGCTGAAGATCACAAAGCTAGTAAGCACCAAATCAGGATTCAAACTCAGGTCTGTCGAACCCAAGAACCATCACAGATGTCACCTTAATATGCTTTAACGTCTCCATCCTGTTTCCTCATCAGTACAAACTAACTATATCTAACCATGCAGATTACTTAGAGGATTGTGAGACACTGTGGCAGAAAACAGAACAAAAGCTCTCACAGATAACAGATGTTCAGTAAGAATTTCCTTCCTTAAGAAATAAATCAGATTTTGCACAGTTTAACAGAATAATTTCAGAGTAAAGTGCCTATTAATTCCTCTCAAGTAATCTACAGAAAATAAAATATTGCTAAATAAATCTCTTTTTACTCAAGTTCTAGCTACTGCTTGCCTCATTATTGGTGTAACATCCTACAAGAAAAATCAACACTATAAGTGAACAGGAGATTTCGGAAAAAGAAAGAAGTCAAGGGTATGGATTATGGGCCCAGATTACCTAGCTTCAAATCCCAGCTCTGTTGCTCGCATGATCTTGGGCAAGTTATTCAACCTGTCTGTGCCTCAATTTCCTCACTTGTAAAACAGTGGTGATAACCAAGATGTCCACAAGGCAGTGTCTGCAAATGCACTTGGTAATACCCTGAGGAGCTATGCAAATATGAGTGGTAAGAAGGAGCCAGAGAGTAAACAAGAGAATCAGTATATCTCAGAATGTGGAGAACAGGGAATGAGTGAGTTTAGAGGAGGAGGTTGATCAACAAGGTCAGATGGTGCAAAGAGATCAGGGAAAAGGGGAACCCTTGAGGTGACCCACATAGTTTACATGAATAGCTCTGGCATAAAATAACCCTTCATTAAATAGTACTTCTGATTATTTGTTTATATGCAACACAGCCATGCTGAGGACACACCCAACAGTGCCACGCCCTCCAGATGTTTGAAAGCCCTGAAGCTGTCAACTCTCACCATAAACTGGGAGAGTTCCCTGGGCCCAAGACCAGGCCAAGGGAGATTTGAATATGTGACAGCGGTTCCTCTTTGTCTCTTTGCCCAAGGAATATTAGATCTTTCATTTCATTTTAATCCAAACCATACATTCACTCTCATTTTCCCAATGAAAACTGAGCTAGGAAAAGAGAGGTTCCACCAAGTACTCTGTTGAAACAATTGATCGCAATGGGTAGCATACCATATTATCCTGTGTCATGTCCCACCCTAATTAATCCCAGGCACAACGTTCCTTCTTTTCTAGGAAGTATGACCTCTTAATTCCTACTGTTCAGCCTTGACCTCTGAACGTGACTGGAATTTCCAAGTTGACTTTGCATATGCCTCAGAGAGCTAGCAGTCTGTGTCTCCAAAGCCCTCAGAAGTGTATCTCTAAGGTTTAGCGGGACATGTTTTCACAGGATCATTCCAATGATCCAGGAGGCATCCACTGATCAAGTGAAACCACCCCTATGAATTTTTGAGTGATTACAAAGATGGGTGAAAGGGGAAATACTGAAATGTATGTATTGCTATGTATTGTTAAGTAAAGTATTACTTTACTTAACTTTGTTGAAATTAATTTGAGAGTTACTATCAAGTGTGTGGCTAAAATATAGATTATGTCTTTTTCAATACAATATTTCAAAGGTTCCAGGAACAATATATATTTTATCCCATCATAGGTAGAGACTCATGAGAGAATCTCTTTATATCTTTCAAAAATTTGATGTTGCTTCTCTAAAGTTTGAATCACTGACCTCATTAAGCATCATATCCCAGATGAACAGGATTATTATTCAATTCCCAATGAGATAAATGGATAAATAAAAAAATGCATCAGAAGTAAGTTGAAAACTATTAAGCTCTGCTAAAAATGGCCTAGATTATGCAAAGTATGATAAACTAATAAATATTACCTTCTCTGTCAAAAAATTCAATCAGAGCGGAACTTTCTTCAGGAAAACATTCAACACTGGCAACTCTTCCTCCACGAGAAGGGTTTTCAAAGAAAAGTTGCAAATTGTAGTCATCAGCACCAGGTGGCAGGTTTTCAACCCTGATTATTTTGGTCACCTCCAGGAGTCTTGGAGAGAGCTGAAATTTTTTAATTGTATGGTACCTTGTGCAATCATCAACAAATCTTACAGCATCTACAAAGAAAGAACGAACCAGTAAATTATGATTAGATCTTTTTTGTTATACAGAAGAAATTGTCCAGCAATAATTGACTGAGATAGAAGGGGAGAGCTACGCACTCCATTTTTTTTTTTTTTTTTTGAGTTGGAGTCTCACTCTGTCGCCCAGACTGGAGTGCAGTGGCCGCTCCCGGCCACCGCAGCCTCGACCTGCTGAGCTCTGGCGATCCTTCCGCCTCAGCCTTCCAAGTAGCTGGAACTACAGGCACGCGCTACCACGCCCGGCCAATTTTTTTATTTATTGTAGAGATGAGGTCTCACCAAGTTGCCCAGGGGGATCTCGAACCCACGGGCTCAGGCAATTCACTCACCTCAGCCTCCCAAGGCGCGGGATTACAGGCTGAGCCACCGAGCCCGGCACACACTCCATTTTTAAACACAAGGTTTTAATACCCATGTGAGAATTTACGTGCCTAACTCCTGGTCTCTGGAGGACACACATATGAATGCCTTACTTAGATTACTACACTGAACTGTGGCTTACCTCCTGTCACAGCCCTCACCAACCCTCCTGAGTGGCTTTCCCTACAAATCTCCTCATCTTCAAGCCCTTCAATGACTCCCCACTACCTGCAGGTATGAGTTCACACTCCTTAGCCAGGCTTATGATGCCCTTGGCTATTTGATTCCAAACTAATTTCCAAGCATCACCTTTGGTGTCTCCCTGCTATTCATTTGATTTTCCATGTTGCCACAAAAAACAGTCTTTTTTTTTGTCTTTTGAAAACTCCCTTTTCTTTTGCCTTTGTATGTACAACTTCCTGTGTCTGGAATGTTCTTCTCCAGGGTTTTATCTTGGTCCTATTCTTCTTTCAAGACTCAGTCCAGGTGGGAGGATCGCTTGAACCCAGGAGCTTGAAGCTGTGGTGAGTTGTGATCGTGCCACTGCACTCCAGCATGGGCAACAGCGAGACCCCCAACTCAGAAAAAAAAGACTCATTCCCGACTGTCTCTTTCAAATCAATAAACACCAGTGGTGGACCCATGATGTACAAGGCACTGTGCTAGGATCTGGTGATGCAGAAATAAGTATAACAATGCTTTGCTAATTCTTTATCTAGGAGAGAGGACGTTTTGAGAACAAATAAATTTGTTGCCTATTGTGAGATCAAATGAAGTGGGAAGACATACTAGGAATCAGACAACGATTCCCAGAGTACATGGTCTCTGATCTGGATTTTGAAGGATGACAAGGGGTTTACCAGATGGATAATATAAAGAGACATGTGAGGCAGAGGGAATATATTCTGAATATGATTGATTGATAGTGCTGAAATATAAATGTCACAAGAACAACCTTGATTGTGTTCTTTCCTTCTATTTCTCATAGCTTATTGTTCACAGCTAAGAGACAGCTTCTCCTAGTGCACCTGCCTTATTCATTTACAAATGGACTTCCTCCCTGTCGCTAGACTATGAGTTCTTTAAGAGTTATGCTTTATTCATCTTTGTATCCACAGCACCTAGACCAGTGCCTGGTACATAATAACCCAGCCAACCTCATACAACTAGTTAAATGACAGAGTTAGAATTCTGACTCTGACCCTTAACCACTCCACTGCTTGGCCATGGAATAGTGAGGGGTCTGGAATTGGAAAATATCCTTGTTTTAGGTGAAGATGGCTCTTCCCAATCTCGGAGACTGCCCACAGACTCCTGACAATGACCTTAAGAGCACTCATTTTCTGCCTCCCATGCACTTCCTCATATCTACATATGTGAATGGCCATGAAAGGACTAAGGAAATGTGTGGTAAAGTAGGTGAGAGAACAGCCTGGAGAAGGGGGCTGCCTGGGTTCAAATCCAGATTGTCCATGTATTAGAACCTTTGTACCTCTGTCTCCTCAACTGCAACATGGGGGATAATAATAATGATATCATAAGGTTGTTGAAAGGAACAAATAGATTAATACCTGTAAAGAGCCTACCACAGTACCTGACTATGAGTCAGTAAGTACTGTCTGAGTTTTGTTATTATTATTACCTTCCAGTAAGTCCAGTTTGGTGACACAAATCAAATTTACTTACCCCTGTGAGATAATATTTGAAAATACTGACTTTTTTACTTGGAATTACCTTAATAACCTTAGACTTTAGATTTCTGTTTGTCTGTGTTTTCTCTCCCTCATTCTCTCGCTCTCATTCTCTCTCTCTCTCTCTCTCTCTCTTGCTCTCTCTCTCTCTCTCTCTCTCTCTCTCTCACACACACACACACACATACACACAGACTCATGCAATAAAGCTAATTCTATTAAACACACCAGAATTTGGTTTCCAAACTAATGTGCTTCTCTCTTTCAAAATAAAAAAAATCACATGGAGTCCTCTCTTACTGGCTACATGAAAGAGTCAAATTTTTCAAAGATGTACCATCAACGTGGTGTTCCAAGTGTGATGCAATGAAGACTGGCGAATGAAGTGTCATTTTATCTTACCTGTATGCTTTTGAAAGGTAACTACAGCGACTTCAAAATCTCGGATTATTTCCACTTGAAAATCATCACTGGACAGACCACTTATGTTCTCCACTAACCAGATTAATGCTATATCAGTTACATTTGCCTTGAGGTTTTCAAGTGCCACCAAAGAAGAAATATTTTCACGTTCTTTTGGGATATCTTCCATTTTTTCCGATGTATCATTAAGAGGGAGTTTTGTATTCAGTTCTTCTGACACATCTGATTTTAGGGAGACAAGTGGGGTACAAGATGTTATATTTATCTGTTATGTTCTTCACAAAGTAAGTTATCGTAAGACACTGCCTTCTTTCTTTCCCAAACTCTTGGCTAACTCACACAAAAACAAACCTTAGCTTTTGCTTTATTTAAATAAAAACAGGCTGGGCATGGTGGCTCATGCCTGTAATTCCAGCACTTTAGAAGGTTTAGGCAGGAGAATTGCTTGAGACCAGGA
This sequence comes from Carlito syrichta, assembly GCF_000164805.1. NCBI lineage: Eukaryota > Metazoa > Chordata > Mammalia > Primates > Tarsiidae > Carlito > Carlito syrichta. The sequence continues at coordinate 230,084 of NW_007231622.1, read as the reverse complement.
GTTCAAGACCAGCCTGGGCAACATAGTGAGACCTCATCTCTACAAAAGATAAATTAAAAACAAAACTAGTTGGGCGTGGTGGCATGTACCTAGAGTCTCAGTGACTCAGAAGACTGAGGCATAGCCGGGCTCAGTGGCTCAGCCTGTAATCCCACGCCTTTGGGAGGCTGAGGTGAATGGATTGCCTGAGCCTGCGGGT
>NW_007231622.1:222477-229830 GCF_000164805.1 Carlito syrichta | reverse complement strand
AAAAAAAAAAAAAAAAAACTGAGGCAGGAGGATCGATTGAGACCAGGAGGTTGAGGCTGCAGTAAGCTATGACTTTTGCCTCAGCCTCCCTGCTGGGATTACAGGTGTGAGCCACCATGCCCAGCTTATATATGAATTTCATATGAAAGTTATACATAACTAAAGTTCAACTTTATTACACCCTTTTCTACCTTGTCTCTCTGAGGAGCTTGCCTTCTCCTTCCTAGCACTTGACATATACTTCTAGCACAGCACCATATTCTAGTGATTGAACTAAGCTTCTCCAAAGCAGGCACATGTTTATTCATCCTTGTATTGCTGGCACATGGAATATAAAATGTTTGTTGAATTGGAGATTTGTTGATTGGGTCATGTGAGGAAAGCAAGAACATCGGATGGTGCCCAAACGTGGACATCATCTGACATATCATACTCCAAAAAGTATTACATTCCTATCACTGAAGAGAAAAAAGGATATTTGAAGTGAGTGGCCAAGGAATACAGATGAAAGGTTAAATGGCTGACAGAGCTTTTGGAGACATCAAGCTCACTGAACGGCACTCACCTTAGCTGGCTTGTTCCTCTCCAAGGTTGATCGCAACTGAGTTACATATACACACAAGGTCAGTCTCACTCCATGCCTGTCTATTGAAACACGGTGTGTGTAATATGATCTTTAATCATTCTGTGAAAAACTAATCAATGGGAGCCCTTATCAGGTTCAAAGATATAAGGACAGGTGTGAATACTGAAAAAAAAAAAAAGGAACTTCCAGTTTCTAATGGAGGTATATAAGAAAAATGTGGAAGGGAACTGACATGTGTAAAAGTTTACAGGGGCAGAGTCAAATGCTTCAGGATCACCAAACCCATTTTGTTTTCTTTCTGGGCAACATTTCCCAAGTTTCCTAAGTTCAGTTCCTATAGCAGTCTTCATGTGGTTAATGGAATGTGGGTAGAAGTGGCAAATTCCACTTTCAGGCTTGGCCAATACAAGTTTCCTTGATGGAAATCCCCATTCTCCCTTGTGGGAGCCTTGGAGACCATATATTAAAAATAATGGCATCAAAAGATAGAAAGAGTCTGGGTCCTGAATGACTGCAAGAAGCAGGCTACACTCCCCCCCGCCACCCCAATTGCTGGCTATGCTGAACTGTGATGTGAAGAAATAAACTTGTGTTAGGTTACTGACTTGGGGAGTCGTTTTTTACAGCAGTTAGATCACCCTGTTGTGTACTGAATATGATCCACACACACACTCATACTAAATAAAAAATAGCTGAAGGATTAAAATAACAGCATAAATTAACATTAAATGAGACACTATGACCAATCAGAATGACTACCAGACTAGGGAGGAGGCTATATGTGTTCAATACACTCTTTAGCCATGTGACCTTAAGCACTTAGTCTTGTAATCATAAAATAAGGGTGCTGGACTAAGTGAACTGAACGGTAAGAATCTTTCCAGCAATGTAGTTTTCTAACCCCATGAATATTAGAAGCTTTATCACAAGGGAGGCTTGGTTAATTGACAACGAGCCTCAACAATCAAGCCAGGAGTCGCAAAAAGAAAGGAAGGGGCTGGACTGGCATGGAAAGGCTTCAGAGAAGAGGAAGTTGAGCAAGTCTTGAAGGGTACACAGAATTGGGTAGAGAAAAATAGGTCAGAGGGTACTACGAGCAACAGAAACACAGGCAGAGTGCTGTGACTGCACCAGACTAATCAGAAAACAATGACTTGACCAATGCAGCTCAAAAGGAGCACACTTTTGTGTGGCTATGAAAGAAATGAGACCCAAAAAGTAGACTAGACCCAGAATGTGGTCTGGACTTTATCTCTCAATTGGTGTTAAGGGTGAGTCACAGAAGGTTTCCTTGAAAAGAATGGCAGGATATTTAACCATAGGGCTAAAGACTGGCCAGCTTTAAAGAGAAGGGTATGAGATCCAGAGAGAGTCAGCAGGGAGCTCCTGCCATACTGGATTTGTGAGGTAACCATGGAGGGCCTGTGGTGAGAGAAAGATGGATAAGGAAGACTTCAAAATAAAATTCATAGGCCTCTGAGTCAGCAGATGTGACAGCTAAAGAGGGGAGATGCCTGCCATTTCTAGTAGGTGATAGGCAGAGTGGTTGTGTTCTTTGAAGGAAATGAGGAAGCCGAGAAGAGCACTGGTTTGGAAGAAAATGACACAGGTGGCTTCAGGCACATTGGCTCTACCATACTTCCCCACAGGAAGGTCAGACAGAAGGCCTAGAATTCAGAAGGAATTTGAGACTGGTGATATAGATTTGGAAATTACAGAATTTGCCAACTGCAGGTAACTAGGATTTCTCTGCACTTGCCCTTCTCTGTTCTCCAAAATCTTCCAAGTGCTGGTTCCCACCTTTTAGACCCGTGGAACAGGAAGGACACTGGCTCTGTGCTCACATCCTCTGAGGTTGGTGTGTGCCTTTCTCTGAGCTGTCAACTCCTGCAGACGTCTCAGTTTTTAACTCTGCACTGCGTTCCAGGCATTCATGGGGCAACTTCCTCTGCTTTCCCCATTCCTGAGATATAGGATCTATTAGGCAACTACTCTCTATCCACATTATGCTCAGTTCTGAAACCGTCAACCCTATTCCAATTAATTTCACGATTCCTAGCCTTAAGTCCATTGTCAAGATTCCATGTGGAGTGACCATTCAAAAGAGGACCTTCTCTTCCATCTCTTAAAGAAGCCAACTTAAGTACCTGAAGTATCTCTAATCACCCAACTTCTTAGCTGGTTACTATCCTTAGAGTCTGGGTCAGGTAAAAGCAGGTTAGAAAATGGGTCTAAAATCTCCAGGACAATGAAAAGTCCATTGGTGGAGAGGGTTGGATGGCTATTCTTGAAAATACACTTGAGGTTTTCAGCACATTTGAAACAGTACCAACAAGCCAGTTAAGACCGAGTCAGGGTAAAATCTATGAAACCATAAGAAACACAGACTTAATTAAATTTTAGATCCAGGAATATAGCACAAGCAAAAATATACAAATATAAAACCACTTCGTGGTCTAAAATTGAGCTTGAGAGTATAGCACTTGGGCATCTTCCAAGAAAAATAAAAAGATTCAGGGCATCACAACAACAAAGGTTGGGAGCTGAGTGAGCCAATTGCAAATGTGAAGAATGGGAAGCAGAAATCACTCTAAAGAGACAAAAAGTCCTATCGCATAAGAATCTTGAACTTGCCGGGCTGGTGGCTCAACCTGTAATCCCGCGCCTTTGGGAGGCTGAGGTGAGTGGATTGCCTGAGCCCGTGGGTTCGAGACCCGCCTGGGCAGGCGAGACCTCATCTCTACAATAAATAAATAAAAATTAGCCTGGCGTGGTAGCGCGCACCTGTAGTTCCAGCTACTTGGAAGGCTGAGGCGGAAGGATCGCTGGAGCCCAGCAGGTCGAGGCTGCAGTGGCCGGGAGCGGCCACTGCACTCCAGTCTGGGTGACAGAGTGAGACTCCAACGCAAAAAAAAAAAAAGAATCTTGAACTTCTTAAGAAAGCTGTGCATACTAAATTCTACAGTTTAATAGTACATCCATACTAGGTGAAAAATAACCCATATGTTCCTATCCAGTTGCTTTGCAAGTAAAAGGAGCTCTCATTACAGTGCCATTTTCAAAAGAGAAAGTTGTAGAAAATTACATGCTCTCAAGACAATTTTGATTTTAGATAATAATGTTTATACATTATTTGGAACTCCTTTTTCCGAAGACTTGGGCGTATGTCTCACTTTGTCTCTCTGGCTCCAATCACTCAGCATAGTTCACTTCCTCCCCTTTATCATTGTATGATTAGCTATGAAAACTAGTTGCTGCTTTGGTAAGTGTCAGCAGACAAGAAGGCCAACGTCCAGACACTAGCTGAGCAGCAGAGTCCACAGTAGCAATTTGGTTTCTGGCTGTGTCCTACAGCAGATGAGAGAAGAAGAGTTGCTGCCTTCTGTAGGATTGTACCCAATCCTGCACCAGCACTTGGAAACTTGTGCCAGAGGTAGCTCCAGAGCATGCCACCTTCACACCCAGTGCTCAGGAAAGAGTGCTCACTGACTTAGCCACACACAATACCACGGATATGTCATGTCCTTGGTTCTCAAAGGCTGCTGGGCACATGTGGGCTCTAAAGGTCAGTTCATCACCACCTCCCAGGACTTCTTTGCTCTTCCCTCAATTTCATGGTATCTCCCAGTCCCCGGAAAGAGCTGTTCCCATTGTTCTGGACTGAGCCCAAAAAATTCAAAAGACTGCCCCTATATCTACCCTCTGCACAGCTGGATCAGAGTAAGCTGAGCAAACCCTGCACTGTGAAGTCAAGGAGAAAGGGCTGACTCCCTCGAATGCCTTTTTTAATAAAAGCGAAGCTGGCTAGGCATGGTGGCTCAAGCCTGCAATCTCAGAACTTTGGGAGGCTGAGGCAGGAGGATCGCTTGAGCTCAGGAATTTGAAACCAGCCTAAGCAACATAGTGAGACTTTCTAATCTCTACAAAAAAATTAAAAATTAGCTGGGCAAGATGGTATGCATCTATAGTCCCAGCAACTCGGGAGGCTGAAGTGGAAGGGATAGCCTAAGCCCATAAGTTCAAGCTGCCGTGAGCCGTGATCCTGCCACTGCACTCCAGTCTGGACAAAAAGTAAGACTTTTATCTCAAAAAAAAAAAAATTAAAATTAAATAAAACAACAGCAAAAACATAAAACTGTTTGGTGAATGTCAGACTCATCTCCACTTAGACTTTACCTGGTTCTGTGACATCTTCTTTGGTCTTGGATTCCTGAAACCCAAACAATAAAGTAGCATTAATACATCACTAATAACCTCTTTACAATAAGATCTTTGCTAATGGTGCTCTTGAATGCATCTGGTGCCACATGTCACGGCATATCCACTTGCTAGTTACAAAAATCATTGATGAAAATGAGACACAAATAACAGAAACCTCAATTAACACCAAGTGCTTGCGGTACGGGCTAAGACCTAAGCCAGAGAAGCAGCTTAGCTCGTGATTTCCCCCCATTTAACATTTACTGAAAAGTTTAGCAAGCACACATGGATTACTGAGTGTTTATTAGATGACAAGCACTGTGCCATGCACTTTATTTCATACAGGTCGTCTCATTTAATCCTCACAATAACCCAACAACAAATTGTTACATTATTACTATTACTATTCCATTTTACAATTGAGAAAATAATTAACACATGTGATATGAATTGTCTCCTCAGAATGATACAAAAATAAAACAAATACAGCAAGTCCCTGCTTATAAAGAATCCAAGAGAAACAGATTCAAAATTGTACATCCCATATCACCATCACTATAATCCCCAAATCTTGACTTTTCTAAATTTGCCCAAAATCAAACAAAAAGTGTCCCTTCCTTCATTATTCCTTACTACACTACCACTGCCTTTGGTCCCTGTACATCAGCAATCTGCTTTTCTCACTCCAGGTTTCTGTGGTTTTTTTGTTTGCTTGTTTGTTTGTTTGTTTTTTGATTCAGAGTCTCACTCTGTAGCCCAGGTTGGAGTGCAGTGCAGGATCACAGCTCACGGCAGCCTTGACCTACTTCCTGGATTCAGGCAATTCTTCCGCCTCAGCCTCCCAAGTAGCTGAGACTACAGGTGCATGCCACCATATCAGCTAATTTTTGAATTTTTATATAGAGACGAGGTCTTGCTATGTTGCCCAGGCTGGTCTTGAACTCCTTCGCTCAAGCAATCCTCCTGCATCGGCCTCCCAGAGTGCTGAAAATATTACAGGTGTACGCCACTGTGCCTGGCTCCAGTTTGATTTATACTTCTTATTCTACTATATTTTCTTCATTATAACTCCCATCTCACACCTTGGGAGAACACCCTAACTCTCTTTTCATCACGCCTTAAATTTACTTACCTTTGTTAGAATTTTCTCCTCAACGACATTATGAACTTCATCTGAGGTTGTGGGCAACTGGACAGTTAACGTGAATGTTCCTTTTCCTGGCCATACTAACTCGTGATTCTTTCTCTCCAGAACCTTCTGCCGAACTGAAATGTCCCCAAAAAAGAAAATAAGCCAAGTGGCAAGCAATCTTCATTTACAAAATGATTCCATTATTTCTCAAGTCTTTTGTATCCATCAATCAACAGCCTGGTCAATTTCTCAAGAGAGGATACGTGCATTGAAAAGTGGAAAAGTTTAGCAGCAGACATGGATTTGAATTCCATCATTAAACTTATTTTAAAACATGGAGCATGTTCCTTAATAACCCTTACTTACAAAGCCTCAGTCTTCTTATCTATTAAAAAGGTTAGTAGAGATTATTTTGTACAAGTGTTAGGTGTATTAACTTGAAGAAACATTATAAAGAACTCAGTACAGGACCTGACACGCAGTAGGCTCAGAAAGGTAGCAATATTTATTCCACAGTGAGGTGAACTAAATTAAAGCACCCCCCATGGAGAGGCAGTAAAGACTGGGTGCTGGGGTATGGCATGATGAAAGCCATGTTTTAGGAAGGTGACGCAGGTGGCCATGAAAAGAATGACCAAGAGCCTAGTCAGAAAGCCATCTCAATAAGTTCCTAAGCTTGTATTGATAAGGGCCTCACATCTGATAATAAAGGGGATAGAAAAGAAGAGATGGGAGAGATTTTGCGCGCACACACACACACACACACACACACACAAATTAGCACATCAGTCACCTGAGCTGTAATGAAACAACTAAATAGTGGACATAAGAGTTCAGAGACTTCACTTTGAATTCCAACTCGCCACGAACTAGTTGAGTAACTATGAGGAAATACCTACACTTCTTAAAAAGTCCCAGTTTCCTCACTTAAAGTGGCATCTGCGAATGCACTTTGTAACAGACTCAAGAGCTGTGAAAATGCAAGTTATAAGAGGAGCAGTCATAGAAAAAGAAAAGGAGTGTATCTCAGACTGTGGAGAAAAGGAAATAAGTAAGTTTAAAGGAGGAGACACGGGAGACACGGTAGATGTGCTACGGTCAAAGAGAAAGGGAGCTTTTGTGAGTGGCTTGCTGGTCACAGGTAGGCTCTGGCATTAGTATTGGTTCCTCACGTTGTGCTGTGACGTGGTTGTCCTGATGAGGGCAAGGACATAGGTCAGAACTTCTCATAAAGGGGCCATGAGCGCTTTCCCACTTCAACCCTCCACGAAGGGGCTGGAGGAAGCGGGGCCTTCCCTGGATGCCAACTCAGAAATAGGCCCAGAAACAACCTGAGAAGAAACGCCAGATTCTCATTTTGCTTCTTTTTTTTTTGTTTGTTTTTTTTGTTTTTTTTGAGTTGGAGTCTCACTCTGTCGCCCAGACTGGAGTGCAG
>NW_007231622.1:214518-222422 GCF_000164805.1 Carlito syrichta | reverse complement strand
TCACCTCAGCCTCCCAAAGGCGCGGGATTACAGGCTGAGCCACCGAGCCCAGCATATTTTGCTTCTTATGAGGAGGGCAGATGCTTTCGCATGAACTCCTGAGGCGGTTTACCAAGGACTGAGGGCTGGATGGGGCAACGGAAGTCAGAAACAAGCCAAGTTGTCAGGCCAAGTGATCTAGACTCAGGGCTCTCTGTGTTACATTCCTTTTCCAACAATCCCTTTCATTATTCCCCAGACTTTGGTAAAGTCCTGTCCAGGCATCTCAGCGTGCCAGTGTGTTCTCAGATTTGGGGTAATATGTATGGGCAGAAGGATTTCAGGAGAGTAGATAGTAGTCATATCAGTAAAGTGAATCTGGAAGGGAAAAGAGCTAGTTGTATGCAGCAGCTCACACCTATAATCCCAGCACTTTGGGAGGCAGAGGCGAGAAGATTGCCTAAGATCAGGAGTTCAAGACCAGCTTGGACAACTTGGTGAGACCTCGTCTCTACAATACATCAAAAAATTAACAGAGTGTGGTGGCGTGGACCTGTAGTTCCAGCTACTTGGAAGACTGAGGAGAAAGGATCTCCTGGGCCCAGCAGATGGAGGCTGGGGTGGCCATGAGCATGCCATGCACTCCAGCCTGGGCGAAGGAGTAAGACTCCAGTGCAAAAAAAAGAGAGAGAGAGAGAGCTGAAACTCTGATGTCCAGCCTCCCTTGCTCATGCAGCAGCCTCCTTCCTACACCAACCTTAGATTATCAACATTCAACTGTATTGAGGGAGGTTATGGGTTCTTCTTAGGAGAACTCATCTGGAGTCATCCTAAGGAGTCTGACAATATAATTGGGAGCCAAAATATGATCAGGAAATATGATAACATATACACATCTGAAGCAGAGTTTAAAATGCTCAACTTAGAGACTGAGGTCAGCTGAGTCAGCACTGGCTTGGAAAGAAAGCAAACAAACAAATAAATAAAATGCTCAACTTCTCAGAAATCCGGTGAACTGTATAAAAGTGAGATATAGCTTCCCATTCGTTCCTATTTGCTACACACTAATAGCCACAGAGAAGTGCTGGTGGCTTATTCTTAGCCTATCACAGATTCATCTGAATCAAGTCCCATTACACCATGGACCTGCACCTGTTGAAGTCACTTCCTGGAGGGGGGAGGGGCGAAGAGTATCCTCAACAGAAGAATGCACTTCCTGGGACTTCAAGGGCGGGTCGTTGATTGTGAGTAAACTCCTGAGGACTTGCTGAGAAAGTGGTTTCTCAGGAAACTGAAACTGAGTATGGATTTTTCAGCCTCTAAGAACTTTGACCATAAAAGGATCTGAGTTAGTAAGTTTTGAGTTGTCTGTACTGGCAGGTGAGACAAGGGGCATTAGAGCAGCCTGGAGGTGGAGGAAGAGGAGCAATGGACTGGAGGAAGAGGAGTAATGGACTGGAAGCTGTCAAGGAAGAAAGCCCAGCAGGGAGACGGAAATCGTGTCTGCTTTGAGGGTTAGAATTGAATGATTTTATGATCACAAAATTATCTTTTGTGCTGTTTCTATTTTTTTTAGGTTGGAAAATACAGCTTATTTAGAAAGTAAATGAGAGAGAGAGAAAGAGAAAGGATATTCACCTCCCTAGGATAGGGGAGGGGGCCAAAGCTAGAAAAACATGGCAGCCAGTGCTCAAAGAGCCTTGTGACAACACACCAGAGCTTAGCAAAGCAATGGCCATGCTGTTTGCATTTTTATGCACTTCATATTTTGTATAACTGTTTTCACTTGGGATTGCCAACAACAATAGACACTCTGAAGGCATCAATGTCACCCGGGGTGCTGGTTAAACATGCCGCTTTCCCACCCACCCACACCCACTACACCCAAATCTCTAGAACAGAGCTGGGAATGTGCCTAGTGAATCTGCCCTCCAGGTGATTCAGACAAAGGCAGACCTCCTCCTATGGATAATGGGATTCTAAGACAGAAAGAAGTAGCCCTAAGGGCCAGGTCCAAGGTGATGCTGATCTTTGGATTAACGTGGGAAAAACCCTTGAGGAAAAGTGAAACCCAAAAGGGGAAACACATCCCACAGCTGCTCTTTTGAGCACTCCCTGGTGAAATCAATACTGGGAAAACATTGTGCTTTTTTTTCACCAGGGCTCTGAGCCAAGCAGGTCTCCTGTCCCCTTCCTTCCTCACTTCTTTCAAACTTATCTACACACCCTCCTCCTCCTTCTGTTTCATTTATCCTCTTTGGATCCCTGCTGGGGCATTCCAGTTGCATGGCCTCCTAAGCCTCCTTGCCTCTCCTTTGGCCCCAGTGCTTCTCCAAATCCACCAACAGGCGGAATTAGGGGTTGTCTAGATCCTGACAGATTCCCACACGTCTCTGAGATCCCAGTGGAAGAGGGGCGTTCGCAGACTGGACTCTTGGCCTTCCTTCCAGAATGGAAACAGGAGTGGGAAGAACTCAGCCCCTCAAAAGCCCTTAAGGGGGAACTTTCCCAACTTTCTCTCCAAAGCTCAAAACTCTCCACCCGCCATCGCTTCAGAATGTTATCCCCGCTCCCACTCTGAGGACCACCCGAGACTGAGGGAAGAGGCACCCGCAGGCCCTCGACAAATGGGGGGCGCGGCAAGGGCTCTGCATTTGCACCCAGGCCAGGCGATTTTAGACAGCGCCTCTGCCCCCTCCCAAGTGACCCCAGGGCCCCTGGGAAGTTCTAAGAACCACGAGGAATCCCCATGACTCCTCGCCTTTCTAAACCACCTTCCTTCCCCACATAATAATAACAACGGGGAAAGGCAGAAAAGCAACCTCAAAGCGATACAGAGCCACTTGCGCGCTTCCGCCGCCACCTCCAGGCCGCGCCGGGAAGTGCCTGGAAGCGCCGCGCGCGGGGAACCCGCAGCGCCCCAAGTCCACTCCGAGTCCACTCTGCCGCCCGCCACGGTCCCCCCGCCCCGCCCCGCGCGCCCCTCACCATCCTCCGGGAAGAAGAGCACCAGGAAGCGGGTCGGGCTCTCCGGATCCTGGCAGACCTCACACTCCCCACCTCCCGATCTCTTCGGGCTCTGGAAGTACTTTTGCAACTTGGTGCCCAAGTTCTTCGGGGGGTCGGGGCCCCAAGACCCCTCGACCAGCAGCGGGAAGGCGCAGGGCTCAGCCATCCTCAGCTCTGCTCGTCTGCTGGGACTGCCGGGGCCGCCCCAACCCCAGGCGTTTAACTTTGACTCTTTCGCTTTCGTTTCCTGGAAGACTCCTCCCGGCTCTTTGTGTCTCCCTTCGGCGGTAAACAACTGACCCAGGAACGGACTTAGTCGTCCCCCGGCTCCCCATCTTCGCATGCGGCCCACAGTCCAGCGAATTAGCCCTCGGGGCTGGCCGTCCGCACCCCAGGCCTCTGGCCACCTTTCACCTGTGCGCAGGGGTCCCCCGCACCGGCCACTCACCCAAACCACAGCTAAAACCAGCAGCTTTGAGTCACCAGACCCTGAGCCAACCCAAAGCTAGTTTCATTTTTGTTGCCAGCCGACATTTTACAAAAGAATAACACGGCTTGCACACTAGGACCCTTTTAGAATCTGTGCTGCCCATTCCGGGACTTCTTTCAACAACCAAAGTGATGACCAGAATTTTACCTTTCCTTCTGCCTTTTGCTTCCTGATCGGTTAGTACTACATGTCTGGAAAGGTGGGAGACAATACACTCACAGATTTTTTTATGGAATATTTACAGGTGGCCTGTACTTAACAAGCCCTCACTGAGCTCCTGTGGGGGACACCGATGTTATGACAGAGTGGAATTAAGTGCTCTGGAAAGGTGTTCCTGGAACAAACAGGAAGGTATGGGGCTCAGGGAGAGCTTATGGGAAAGTGACATGTAACCCGAGGCCGAACGATATCAGGGGCTGGCCTTGGAGGGTTGAGAAGGGGAAGGGTTCCATGTTGTGATTTACATGGACAAGATCATTCCAGTTGCTCCACAGTGGCTAGAGTGGGGAGCCAGAGGTCAGCCAAGCAGCCACTAGTGTCCCAGGTGACAGATGAGGGTGGCTGAGACTGGGGTGCTGGCAGAGGAGGACCAAGAAAGAAAGGATGGATTCTAAAGTGATATTGAGAGCAGGACTCAAGGATATGAGCCTTGAGAGAAGGCAAAGCTCAAGCATGCCTCCGTGGCTAGCCACGGCTGGCCCAGAAGTGGCTGAGTAATAGAGGCATCTATGAGATGGGAGGACTGTGGTGGCCACAGAGCTGGGAATGTGTGTATCCTTGACCCCAGCTGAAAGAGTGTTTCAAGTCACAGGGAGGGATTATCACTCCAGCGCTACTGGTACCTCAGGTCACAGAAGTGTCTGTTGGCCTGCTGGGGGACGCAGCAAGCACTGTCTCCTGGTGAGGAGGGAGGAGAGCAATATGGTATGGGGGGAGGACTGAAAGAGGGGGAAGGAAGTGGAGAAGGCACCCGTAGCCAGCTCTTTCCAGAAGCCTGACTGTGAAGGGGAAGAAGAAGTTGGACAACAGCTCATGGGTTACCCCAGCAGGGAATTGTTAGTTTTGTTTCCTGGCTTTTAAAATACATTTAAGATTGGAGAGTCTTAGGTACGTTTAAATGTTGGTAAAAAGAAGTGAAAGGAAGTTTGAAAAAAGTGACAGAGGGAGAAGATGGGAGGGACTTCTGGCGACATGAGCCTTAGGAGCGGGACATTCTCCCACTGCACCAACAACAAGGTGGAGAAGGGGCACAGAAGCAGGTAATTCTGAATGAAGCAGAAGGGGAAGCAAGGCAGTTCTCACCTGATGGACTGTTTGTAAAGGAAGTGGTGAGGTCTCTTAGACTCAGCCAACATTAGAGCTTCTTTCTCTTGCAGAGCTGGACCTCACATATCGTCTTTTAATCCCATTGAAGCTGAATTTCAGAACGAAGAGAATCAGAGATGGACCGAAGCGTTTATTGGGGTTTCATTCCTGATTTGTTGATGTTAAACAATATTCAGATAGTTTCTTCTGCCTCCGGTTTTATACCTGCAGATGGCGCTCATCATCGGATCCAAACTGTCCTGGACCCCAGCAGGCAGAAGTGGGGAGGACACAGAAGGGCCAGTCAGCCCCTAGCCAAACAGTGACCATTCCCCACCAAGGTGTCTCCATCTCACTGTAGACCATAACTGAAAGGAGCACTCTCCCTGTTCCCACTTCCCAGATTGTGGGTCCAGAACTGATTAGAGTAGGCAGGTTAGTGTAGGGAAATATCAGGGTTGTAGGAGGCTACAGGAAAATTCAGAAACCTATGGAAACTCTTGCAGGGCCTGCCCCAATTTCAAGGCTGTCATCCAACATGTCTGCTGCAGTCTACTCAGGATACTGTGGTTGGGAGATAACCACCAGGGCAGGAACTATCTGAGAGAGCATGTGAAGCATGAACATCAATAGCAAAGGTTAACCAAAAATAGGCATGTCCCACTTTTGTCTTCATAATATGCTCATTAGCATACTAAATGACATACTCTCCTGAACCATGACAATTCAGACCCTGTCCATTTATAGTAATAAATTGGGGACACCCCAATTCCGGGAATTGCCTACCCATCTTTTAGAAAAATCCACCCCTTTAATATAATATTTCTTCTCTTTTTTTTGAGTTGGAGTCTCACTCTGTCATCCAGACTGGAGTGCAGTGGCCGCTCCCGGCCACCGCAGCCTCGACCTGCTGGGCTCCAGCGATCCTTCTGCCTCAGCCTTCCAAGTAGCCGGAATTACAGTCATGCACTACCATGCCCAGCTGATTTTTTGATTTGTTGTAGAGATGAGGTCTCGCTGCCCAGGCAGGTCTCGAACCCACAGGCTCAGGCAATTCATTCACCTCAGCCTCCCAAAGGCACAGGATTACAGGCTGAGCCACCAAGACCAGCTATATTTCTTCATTATTGTAGCTCACAAAACTCACAAGCCAAAGACCCAGTGGAGCACTTTCTTGTATTAGCCTGCACTTCACCCTGATGTGTGTACTACTCTGTTGCTTTCACTTTTGATAAATTTGCTAAGTGCCTTGCTACTTTCAACTTGCTCTGAAATTCTTTCTTGTGGCAAAATCAAGAATCCAGCATACAACAATGGCAACAGACACAGAATCCAGGCAACAGAACTAGGCAAGCAGTTTCTCTTTTTCTTCACATCACCACTTCATAAGAAACAAAGTTAGAGCCATTTCTGGATTTATTTTAAGGATTTATTTAATGATCAATAATGTACGTTGACATTCAAGGCCTGCTTTTCACTTCTGGGTGGACTGAGAAGCAGCTACCAGAAGATTAGGATGGCATGTCTTGAAAGTCAAGGAAAGAAAGTTCTAGAAGGAGAAAATTGTTGAACATCATTAACCCTGGAGTTCTTAACCTTGTCTCCTAAGTTTTCACCTCATTCACTTGAACCCTCCCCCATCCCACAGAATACTATGCTCTCACAATTCTCTACCTCCTATAGGTATCTGCCTCCCCTCCTAGGAAGCAAATGTCTTCTCAGGGCCTGGGGTGGGGAATGGCCTCCCAACATAGAAATGACCATGTTCGTGTCACTGTGTCTTTGTTCCCCTTCCACCTTACAGCTGAGCTAATCTTAACACAATAAGCCATGTCAGCATTCTGGGGCTAAACTTCCCTCTCCTCTCCTCCCCACCTTCTCTACACACTTCTATAGCCCAGCAGCAGAACTTGTCTAAAATAGCGTCAAACTTCCCATTTCTTCCATTGAAGTGCAAATTGGGGAAAGGGCTGCTCTCCCCTCCATCGTGAATCAGTGAGTATCTCATGCCCACCACTCCACCTCACTTACTCCTGAAACTCCAGACCAGGTCCCCCTAAAATAGGATATGGCCATAAGTCAAGGAAGAAGCACTCCAAGAAGTTCAACCCTCAGAGTGAGTCAGTCAATGGATAAATCCCAGTTTTTGTTATTACTGACTATACGCCGGTCCCTTTCAGGAGCATTATCTTCACCAGACCTCCATAGGGAAAGTCTCCAATACTCTCAATCTGCCAATACAGTAATCCCTAATGGTGGCTTTTCCCAAGATGTAGTAATTTAAGTTCACTAATACTGCAGTTAAGTGAGAGGTGCAGGCAGCCATCTTTTGAAGAGTCAAAAGTAGACTTGATCTTTCATAAAGGCCAATCTTAAATATATTTTAAAAGCTAGGAAACAAAACTAACAATACATAAAGTCCCCTCCTGGTCATCCAATTAGGTAAACATTGAATCAGGCATACATGTGTTTGTCTCAAGCATTCACTCTCAGAGAGTATAATCTAGATCATATTTTTAAAAATAAACATACAATATTTTATTATTACACCATGTGATTATCTCCACCAGTGACATACTGGTTCAATATTGAACAACCAGCTTTTCTGGGGAAAAAAGTTTGCATATGTGTGCATATGTATCATACATTTTACTGATATAATGGTTATATGGCACATTATTTACAAATAATAATAAAATATGCAATACTCAGACCTGGTGTGGTGACTTACCCCTGTAATCCCAGCAACTTGGGAGGCTGAGGACAGGAGGATCACTTGAAGCCAGGAATTCAAGACCAGTCTGGAAAACCAAGTGAGACCCTGTCTCTACTACAGATTTAATAACTAGCTGGGCTTGGCGGTGCAGGCCTGTAGTTCCAGCTACTTGAGAAGCTGAGGCTGGAGGATTGTTTTATTTACAAGCCATGTCTGGCATGAGACTGCAGTAAGCTATGATTGCACCACTTCACTCCAGCCTGGATGACAGAAGAGACTTTGACTCTTTAAAAAAGTACTCTATGGCCGGGTTCGGTGGCTCAGCCTGTAATCCCGCGCCTTGGTAAGCTGAGGTGAGTGGATTGCCTGAGTCCGCAGGTTCGAGACCCGCCTGGGCAACTTGGC
>NW_007231622.1:193571-214362 GCF_000164805.1 Carlito syrichta | reverse complement strand
CGCTGCGGTGGCCGGGAGCAGCCACTGTACTCCAGTCTGGGCGACAGAGTGAGACTCCGACTCAAAAAAAAAAAAAAGTCCTCTATGGCATCATCCTCAAACTCCTTGACTCAGGCAATCCTCCTACCTGAGCCTCTCGTATAGCTGGGACTACAGGTAGGTGCTATCATACTTGGCTAATTTTATTTTATTTATTTCGTTTGTTTGTTTGTTTTAGATGAGGTCTCAATATGTTTCCCTGGCTGGTCTCAAACTCTTGACCTCGAGTAATCCTCCCACCTCAGCCTCTCAAAATGCTAGGATTACAAGGGTAATCCTATTATAGTTTCTAAATAGCCAGCCTCTTCTCAAAGAATGTTTCAAAGATTTTTGTCAAACCTGTATCTGAAGTCAAACTATGGTTGTGATTGATGAATGCGTCTAAATGTTGCTTGACACTTTGGTTTTCATTAACAAGAAAGAAGAAAATAAGATCAAATAAAAAAAAAAAATATGTCGGAACTCATTTGTCAGTGACATGACTCCTTCTTTACTGAACTGAATGATAATTTTCAAATCCTGAACAATATTTCCTCAGTTGTTTGTGCTTTTTGCACAATTGTTTGTTGCAAATGGCTATAGACAAGACAACTTTCGTTTGCCTTATTAACATATTCTTCATCACGTCAAGTCTAGATAATCAGCAAAACAATAAATCAAGCCCTGATTTGTAGTTTTTATTGTTGTTGTTTACCAATGCCATGGAGTAAATATTCCCACAAAGGCTGGCTAAATTCCCAGTGATATTGGGAAGAGTTGGGAAGAGATGAACAGTAGCATGCCATTACATAAGACTTCTGCCATACAGAAACAATAGGCATAAATAACCTCAGAGCTCATAGATAATAGTGAAGTGTAGTCAAATGTTAGGAAGTGATGAATTTTCAGCATTTATGACCTTTTAAAAATACTATGTGGTCTATTTAGTTACAAGCTTATAAATGTGATTCTAAATAATGATAGTTAATAACTGACAAAATTTCTGAACAATCAGCTCTGGTGAGCCAGTGTGAGCCAGTTCCAGCAAAGACTATACTCGTCTCCCAACAGAGGTAGTCTTATCAGAGGAAACAGCATCAACACACCCTACACCTTAGTACCCTTGTACTAACAATTCTTAGTCACATAGGTTTTAAAACCGATTGCTTTCCCTCATTCCTACAGCCAAGTCATCATCAAGACAAACATTTATAAATCTATTAATTACTTTTAAGCAATCTACCCTGGAAAAAATAAAGCAGTCATGAAAATTATAAAACAAGGACAAATGTAGTAAAAAAAATTAAAGTGTAATATTACAGAAAGCATGACTAGAAATAGAAACAAACAACAATGACAATGTAGATTCATGACAGCTCCTAGCCCACTTTACCCGCCTCTACCCCAGAAACTCCACAGTAGTTATCACAGATACTTATTATCTAAAGGCTCTAAGTCATTGATCTATCAAAACCTGAAAATAATATCTTTTGCAGCAACTTGGATAGAATTGGAGAACATCACCCTAAGTGAAGTAACACTGAATGGAAAACCAAACACCGCATGTTCTCACTTATAAGTGAGAGCAAAACTAAGGATGTGCCAAGGCATGGAGACGCAGAAGGGGGAGAGGGGAAGGGGTGGAGGGGTGAAAATCACCTAGTGGGTACAATGTACGCAAGTGGGCGTGGTGGGTGTACTTAAAGCCCTGACTTCTTTGCCATGATACATTGCATCCATGGAACGAAAACCTATTTGCACTCCCTAAAGCGACTGAAATGAATTTAAAAACGAAAACTTGAGGCAGGAAGTTTGCATTGGACTATGGAAGGCCTAGAAATGTAGCTAAGTAGTCAATGTGGTAATCAAACAAAGAAAAACAACAAAAACTGGTAGAATTCAACCTGGAAATCAATAGAACTCATTGAGTTCTAGGATCAGTTCCTGTTAAATTCTTGAATAATAAAGACAAAAAGATATTTCCAGAAGTTTTACTCAAATCGCTAATCTCACCTTCCTTCTTGGCTGCTACAATGACCTCAGATCATACAACTCAGGAAGTAATTTGTTAATATTACTATTATACTAGAAGGCAAAGCTATTCCTTTCAAGGCAAAACAAAAGAACAGAAAACACAAAACTTCAGTAATAGAAAAATATATAATAAAGATTGTGTAGAAACAAATAATGTAAGCCTGACATTTCATTTCAGCCTTGTGGACAGAAAATACCTCTAATTCCAATGAATCACCACAGGGTTCTTTCTCTCCTTCCATTTTATATTTTTATGATTCTTATATCATAGCATGAATTTTGTTTCTCAAGAACATCAATATGTTTACTCATTTTCTCAATCCCTCATCACACAAGAGAGTTTAGAATTGTACACTGCTATTGACTGAATATAAACATCTATTTGTTAAATCTTAAATTCCTATGTGATGGTATTAGGAAGTGGTGCTTTTTATGTTCCGAGGGTGGGACTTTCATAAATGGGACTAATGTCCTTATAAAAGAGACCCCAGAGAGCACCTTCTGCCTTCTGCCGTGTGAGGACATGGCAAGAAGATGGCCATTTGTGAACCAGGAAGTTGTGTCTTCTCTAGACACTGAATCTTAGACTCCCCAGCCTCCAGTATTGCAATAAATTTCTATTGCTTATAAGCCACCCAGTCTATAATACTTTGTCATAGGAAACTCAATAGACTAAAACAAACACCGATACCATTACCAACAAAAAATCTACCAAATAAATAAACTCCAAGATTTCTTTGTAGTTCTTTTTATCTACCAAATATAATCTATTGTGGGTGTACAGCCAGAGTACTAGCCTCAAAAGTTACTTGGAATACTTTTCTTTTTCTTTAGTATGGCTTTATTATTTATAGGATACACAATCAGGATCATTATTTCTGTTCAGAGACAATTTTAGGGGTTTTCTCCATCTTTGTTGACCTTGTTTCTTTTTTCAAAATATAAAATTTTAACATGGTTTAAATTAAAACCATATAAAGATGCCTATTCAGAGAAGTTCCTTAATCTTTTCACTCTATCCCCACCGCCTTTGTAAGGGAGCAGGTAACCATGTCAGTTTCTGGAATATTCTTCCAGTGTTTCTTTTTGCAAAAATATGTGTGTATGACTTTTTCCTTCTTTTCATACAAAAGGTAGCATTATATAGTCTATATCTATAGATATATTCTGTATCTCTATACATACACACTGCTATACTTTGATTTTTACATTTGAAAAATCCTATACATTGTTTCATATCAGATCACAGAAATCTTCCTTATTCTTTCTTACATCTGCCTAGTCTGCTGAAGCAGAGAATTTTAGAGTTTATTTAACTAAATTCCTACACGTGGCATTTAGGGCAACTCTAATATCTTGCTATTACAAATAATGCCACAATGAGCAGCATGCCTCTTGGTTTGCTTGTTGCATTATTGTTGGGAGTATACCCTCATAAATTCCTAGATATGGAAAGCGTGGGTTGGAGAGTAGATACTTGTGCAATTTCCTTAGATAGTGCCAACTTCTCTTCTATGGGTGTTTCAGTTATCTGTGGTTACCTAACAAACCATCCCAAAATGAAACAGCTTAAGTTTCATTTGAGTTAATGATTTATCACAACTCTGTGTATTGACTGGACAGGGTTCAGTCAAGAGGGTTTATCTCTGCTACATGAGGCGCCCGCTGAGCTTACTCTTGCAACCGCAATTTGGGCAGGAAGATCCGAGATGGCCTCTCTCAGCTGGGATGGTTGGAATGCAGGACATTTCTCTGGTGTGATCTCGCAGGCAGGGTAGCTCAGATTTTATATGGTGCTGGCTTCATAGTGAGTAAAAAAAAAAATGCAAGGCTTCTTAAAGCATGGGCTTGGAGATCACATAACATCACCACCACCGCATTGGACTGATCAAAGCAGGTCACAGGGCTGGTTCAGATTCATATGTAAGGGACACACAGGGTATGAATACAGGAAGATAGAATTCCTGGGGGCCATTTTGTAACAGTCTACCACATAGCAATTGTACCATTTCACACTGCCACCAGTAATGTATGAGAGTGCCTGTATCCCCATAACTTGCCAATAGAACATGTTATCATGACAGTATCTATTGTGGCTGGGTGTGGTGACTTAATGCCTGTCATCTTAACACTTTGGGAGGCTGAGACAGGAGGATTGCTTGATCCTGGGAGTTTGAGACCTTGTCTCTATGTTAAAAAAATTTTTTTTTAATTAGCTGGATGTGGTGGCACATGCCTGTAGTCCCAGCTACTCGGGAGGCTGAGGTGGAAAGATTGCTTTAGCCCAGAAGGCTGAGGCTGTGTGAACTCTAATCATCCACTGCACTCCAGCCTTGGTGACAGATTGAGTGAAACCTTACTCAAAAAAAAAAAAAGTGTTAATTGTTTACTATTTCATTTTTGTAAAAACACCATCTGAAACTCACAAATTGGTTTTACAACCCATTATTAGCGTAGGACCTACAGTTCAAAAAAACAGTATATCAACTCATTTAATTCTCACAGGAAACTTGTAAAATAATGAATATTTCCACTTTACTATGAGGAAACTGAGGCACAAAAAGGTTCACTATCTCGCCCATGGTTGCATAGTTAGTGAATGGTCAAGCTAGGATATAAACACAGGCCACCTCGCTGTGGAGTTCAACATTATACTGTACAACCATAGTGTATACTGTGGTACTCTGCTTGGGTCCCTTCTTCAGGGTAATAAACCCATTCCCTCACTGCTGGGGATGTCAGCTGCTGACAGCTCACAGAAGCATCCCTCACTGGCCTTGCCTTTGCCTCACCTCTCCCACTTACAGATTCCTCAAAGCAGAGATGACGGCTGTCTCCTACCTTTGGGTTCAGTTCTACCCCAAGACTAAGGTAACCCTGTCATATTCTTTTGGCCCAAATAACAAAGCTGTGGTATTGAGAGTGTGGAAAAATGGGTGCTCTCATACATGGTGAGGGATTTGATAATTTCTCCTGTGATATTGCTGCTTTTTGCTTATTTTCTTTTGATTTTGCTTAATTTGAGACTCTATGGTTTCCAGATTTTTATATCATCGCAGTAAATTGTTCTTTCTTTTTTTTTTTTAAGTCAGTCTCACTCTGTCACCGAGGCTGGAGTGCAGTGGCATGCTCACAGCCACCCCAGTGTCGACCCACTGGGCTCAAGAGATCCTTCTGCCTCAGCCTTCCAAGTAGCCAGAACTACAGGTACATGCTCCCATGCCAGTCAATTTTTTGATATATTGTACAGACGCGGTCTCACGAAGTTGCCCAGGCTGGTCTCGAACCCATGGGCTTAGGCAATCCTCTTGCCTCGGCTTCCCAAAGTGCTGGAATTACAGGCTTAAAACACCGTATCCAGCCCATTTTTATTATTAATAAGTGCCATCTTTCTCCCTTATTATTTCTCATTGTATCGGTTTTGTCTTATATTAATATTGCTATGACACTTTAATTCAGCGAGTTCTTTAAAGTGGGACAGATACTTTGAGTAGGTAGATTTCTTTTTTTTCTTTTTGAGTTGGAGTCTCACTCTGCTGCCCAGACTGGAGTGCAGTGGCCGCTCCCGGCCACCGCAGCCTCGACCTGCTGGGCTCCGGCGATCCTCCCGCCTCAGCCTTCCGAGTAGCCGGAATTACAGGCATGCGCTACCACGCCCGGCTGATTTTTTGATTTATTGTAGAGATGAGGTCTCGCTGCTCAGGCGGGTCTTGAACTCGCGGGCTCAGGCGAGTAGGTAGATTTTACTTGCTCAAAGACAGTCTCTTCTTCCTTGCTAAGAGAACTTCAATGTTTTTTTATACACTAAGCATCAAAACACTTAGATAAAATGGTTATCTTTTAGACCTAACTTGACTGATGGTTCGTCTAAGCCAGTGTTACTAATATTACTCTCCTCTAGTAGAGTTGATTTGGGGATGGTCATATGATCCAGTTCTATGCAGAGACATAAAGGGAAGTCTGTTGTATGCTCCAGGAAAACACTTTCTTCCCTCATAAATTTGTAGAGACACTTGAGGAGAAGTCATTTTGCCCATTTTTTAAAAAAATGTTATCAGGTAGGATGTGATGATAGGAGATTCTGCAGCCATTGTGTAACCATGAAGGCCAATATCTCAGAAACACTGAGGATGGCAGACTAGAGAGATAAAAAGAGCCTGGATCTTTGATGGCACCATTGAGCTACAGAATCAACCCTAGAACCATCCACCTCAGAATTTCTTGTGAAGTGAGTCAGTGTCTTTTTTGTTTAAGCCTCTTTTAGTTAAGTATTCTGTTGCCTATTGCTGAAAACATTCTCTCTGAAATACCTGCATAACTTTTTCATCCCTTTTCTGTCAAATTTTCTATGTCCTTCCTTTAGGTATGTCTCTTGTTAATAGATATGGCTAAATTGTTTTAAATCCAATCTGCCTTTTAATTGGTAAATATAAATTTATAGATATTATAAATGGTCGATATAGTTGGATTTACTCCCCCCATCTTGTTTGGTGGGCTTTTAAATTAACTATGTTTTTCCTTGCTTATTTTTCTTCCATTTTGGTCATATATTAGACTGATCTTCTTTTTTCTCTTTTTTTTTCTCTATTTGGTTTGAATTTCTGTATCTATTCTTTTGCAGATCTTAGACTTAATAAAGTTTAAAGTTAACCAATGAATCTTCTCAAACAACCAAAGACCTGAGAAAAATTTACCCCCATGTTGCTATCCTTTCACTATTGTTAACTGTTTTTTTAGCACTCTAAACTTATTTTTTTCAAAACCAGTCAATATTTATTTAGATTTAGCAATATGTTTGACAATTTTTTTTTTTCTGAAGCCTTCTCTTTTCTTCCTCATTCAATCTTCTTCTTCCTAAAGTAGATACTTATCACTTGCAGTTATCTCTGCAAAAGCCATGAATGGTGAACTTTCTCAATCTGCTGGTCTGAAAATGTCTTTAAAATAATTTTTATTTTGAAATAATTTTAAACCTACAGAAAAGTTGTGAGAATAGTACAAACAACTTTTTTTTTTTTTTTTTTGTCCTGAACAATTTGAAAGTAAGTAGCTGACATGATACCCTACCATCCTCAATATGGTAGAAAAGGGGATGGCAAAATATGTTCTGTTGGCCAGATCCAGCCTACTACCTGTGTCATAAATAAAATTTCATTGGAACATAGTCACATTCATATGTTTATGTATTATCTATGGCTGTTTCAATGCTATAGTGGCAAAGCTGAGTAGTTGCAACAGAGACTTTATGGACCACAAAGCCCAAAATACTTACCTTCTAGCTCTTTATAGAAAAAGCTTGCCATTTCTGACTTAGAGTGTAATTCTTACAAAGAAGGGCATCCTCCTACCTTATCTCTACCATCATTTAAATGGGATAATTTACATTGATATTATACCGTTTGACCCACAGGTTTTACCAAGTGTTTTACCAAGTGTCCCCCAAATGTCTTTTGGAGCAAGAGTCAAGTTCAGAATCATGAATCACACTTAGTTGTCATGTCTCTTAAGTCTTCTTTGTGGGATCATCAGTTCATTCTGGTTTGTTCCAGGGTCCTTCCCAGAATTGGCACTGAAAGTCTCACATCCCAGGAAATTTCTCAGTTGTGGGTGATGCAGGATGATTGTCACCTTCCTTCTTCAATCTAGAACAGTTCTTTGGTCATTCCTTGACTTTCATGATCCTGACATGTCTGAAGATTAAAAGCCAGTCGTATTGTAGAATGATCCTCAGTTTGAATTTGTCTGCTCTTTCATCCTAGTTTGATTTCCTGCGTTATTTTTGGCAGGAATATCGCAAAAATTATGGTAAATTCTACTTGTTGCATCCACCAATGTGTCCCATTATTAGTGAGGTTAACTGATGGAGATGTTATCTGTCAGGTAGCTTTTCAACTGTAAGATTATTCATTCTACCTTTGTAATTTATGAGTAAGTGTTTGTGGGGAAGTGTACTTTGTTATTTTGACATGTCCTCACTCTCCTTACTTTCTGCATGAAAACATGTTTTCAGGCTCTTCTTATACTTTTCCTGACTTGAGCCTGGAATCGGTCATTATTCCAACAAGCACCATGTTCAAAGTGTTACGATCTCTAGATTTATCTGTGAACAGTGCTAGGGAATACATGTGTACACATAAGTTGCATTTTTTATTTCTCTATCTCTATATATTGAAAATAAGTTTATACTGATAGCTCCATTTCTAATACATCAACACAGAGTTTGTTTCCTTCTGGTTTCCATTCTGGTTTTTGTTTATTTTTTTTACATATTTGTAACTCCCTTCTCCAAT
The DNA here is from genome assembly GCF_000164805.1 of Carlito syrichta. NCBI lineage: Eukaryota > Metazoa > Chordata > Mammalia > Primates > Tarsiidae > Carlito > Carlito syrichta. Next base: position 206,020 of record NW_007231622.1, on the reverse strand, counting down.
AGTGAGAAACCTGCCTTTCATTATCCTCAGTATATTACCTATTGGATCAATCTCTCATATGAGTGGCTGGGCATGTTGGTTCATGCCCATAATTCCAGCCCCTTGGGAGGCCAAGGGAAGAGGATTGCTTGAGCCTAGGAGTTTGAGACCAGACTGGGCAGCATAGTGAGTTCGTCTCTACAAAAAATTAGCCAGGTGTGGTGGTGCACACCTGTAGTGCCAGTTACTAAGAAGGCTGAGGAGGAAGGATCACCTGTGCCCAGGAGTTTGAGGCTACAGTGAGCTGTAATTATGCCACTGCACTCTAACCTGGGGAGCAGAGTGAGATCCTAACAAATACATACATAGATACATACATAGATACACATACATACTTACATACATACTATATGAGCAATTTCCAGGATTGCTTACATACCAAACGGTCTGGTAAGGGCATTCTTGCTCATGAAAACATGGGGGACACATCACATGGAGAGGACTAGAGAGGTCCAGAGCATATGAGACAGAAAACAATGAGTCTGAACTCTTTTGTTTTGTTTTGTTTTGTATTTGAGTTGGAGTCTCACTCTGTCGCCCAGACTGGAGTGCAGCGGCCTGGACCTGCTGGGCTCCGGCGATCCTTCCGCCTCAGCCTTCCAAGTAGCTGGAACTACAGGCGCGCACTACCACGCCCAGCTCATTTTTTGATTTATTGTAGAGATGAGTTCTCGCCAATTTGCCCACGCAGGTCTCGAAACCACGGGCTCAGGCAATTCACTCACCTCAGCCTCCCAAAGGCGCGGGATTACAGGCTGAGCCACCAAGCCCGGCTGAGTCTGAACTCTTAAGATAACTAACCCACTCATGCAATAATGGCATTAATTCATCAAGAAAAATTCCCGTGATCTAATCATCTCTTAAATGTCCCACCTCTTAATACTGTCCCAATGGCAATTACATTTTAGCATATCATTCCATATTATTTTATTTTATTATTTCCATTTAATTTAGAAAAGTAAAACATAATATGAAAAGGATATAATATAAAGTAGGATTTACTGAAAGGACAGAAAATCTTCCACTGTGGGAGGGGACCTGAGGGGGTTGTCATTTTTTTTTTTAAGAGATGAGACATTGCTCTGTCACCCAGGCTGGAGTACAGTGTTGCAACCATAGCATACTACAGCCTCAAACTCCTGGGCTCAAGTGATACTCTTGCCTTGGCCTTCCAAGTAACTAGCACTACAGGCATGTGTCACCATGCCTGGCAAATATTTTTTTTAAGTTTTTTTGGAGATGGAGTCTTGCTTTGTTGCCCAGGCTGGTCTCATGATTCTTGCCTCAGGAGATTCTCCTGCTGCAGCTTTCCAACTAGCTGGAATTCAGGTGCAAGCCACCACACCTAGCTTAGGACATGTCTTAATTGGGTCCCCTGGAAACATGCTTGGAGACAGAGAATTGTATGTAGAAGGTTTATTAGGGAGTGTCATAGGGAGAAACACTTACAAGGAACTGAAGGAAGCAGGACTGGGCACAGGGAGAACTGACCAACAACATAGTCGCAACTAAGGCTTCACCAATCTTACAAGGAACTCTGGAACTAACTTTGTAGTTGTCCAAAATGGAAGCAAAAAGGTTGTGCTTTTGAATCTGTAACAATCAGCCTTGAGGGAAGCAGGTCTTTGCAGACTAAGATAAATTTCCAGTGAAGGATGCAGCTGTAACCTGTCAGACACAGATATTTCTAGTATCAGGGGATAGGTTAGTCATTCCTAAAATGGGGATCTGAATGGAATACCTGAGGATCCTCTCTAGGGTATTGAGAATTAGGGTAGTATAACGGTTAAGGTCTTAGTGTCTGACAGATTTGGGTTCAAGTCAAATTCTAAATTTCTTTTTTTTTTTTGGAGTCTCACTCTGCCACTCAGGCTGGTGTGCAGTGACACATTCATGGCCACCGCAGCCTCGATCTGCTGGGCTCAGGTGGTCCTTCTGCCTCAACCTTCCAAGTAGCTGGAACTACAGGCACGCACTACTATGCTTGGCTTATTATTATTATTTTTTGACTTATTGTAAAGACGATGTCTCACCAAGTTGCCCAGGCTGGTCTTGAACCCCTAAGTTTAGACAATCCTCTTGCCTTGGCCTCCCAAAGTGCTGGGATTACAGACTTGAGTCACTGTGCCCGGCCCGAATTCTGAATTTCATCAGTTACGTTACTTTGGGCAAATTAACCAAACCTATTAATCTTAGTTTTTTCATCTTCAAAAGTAGACGTAATATTACTTGCCAGACAAGGTTGTTTTCAGGGTTTTATAAGACTCAAAGTTAGGCTGGGTGCGGTGGCTCAAGCTTGTAATCCCAGCACTTTGGGAGGCCAAGGTGAATGGATTGCCTGAGCCTGAGGGTTCGAGACCAGTTCAGGCAATTTGGCGAGACCTTGTCTCTATAATAAATCCGAAATTAGCCGGGCGTGGTAGCGCGCGCCTGTAGTTCTGGCTACTTGGAAGGCTCAGGCGGAAGGATCGCCAGTGCCCAGCAGGTTGATACAGGAGTGGCCGTGAGCTTGCCACTGCACTCCAGACTGGGCGACAGAGTGAGACACCAACTCAAAAGAAAAAGACGTACAAAGTTAAATATACAAAGAACACTATATAGTGCCTGATTCATAAGTTTGTTTGTTTTATTATAGATAATCAAGTCAGGATTAGCTACACAAGCAGGCTGCGTGCAAGTGAAGTTTGGACTTCCAACTGACCCTTACTTCCCCTGGTTTAGGAGGAAGTGCTACGTGCCCCCTCCCTCCCCTGGCAGTGTCCATCAACTGCTGATCCCTCCCTTGTGTTAATGTGATTAGTGTCCAGGTCCCACTTATGAGTGAGAACATTGGTATTCAGTTCTGGTTTCTGTGATAGATCACTAAGTATGATGGTCTCCAACTCCATTCAATTTGCTGCAGATTCCATGATTTTGTTTTTCTTTATGGCTGAGTAATTTCCCATCATGTATATATACCACTTTTGATGGACAGTGGGTTTGGTTCCATGTTTTTGCTATCATGAATAATGCAGCTACAAACCTATGTGTACAAGTGTCTTTTCTGTAGAACAATGTATGTTCCTCCAGGTATATATATTGCTGGATTGTATGGAAGGCCAATTTCTAGTTCTTTTAGGAATCATCACACTGCTTTCCCTAGAGGTTGAATTGGTCTGCACTCCCACCTACAGTGTAGAAGTGATCCCTTTTCTCTGCACCCTTGCCAGTATTTATTGTTTTTTGTTTTATTAATGATGGCCATCCTGACTGGAGATAGGTGATATCTCATTGGTTTTGATTTGCATTTCTCTGATGATTAGTGAGGCTGAGCATGGTAGCTATCACATTTTACTAGTCTGGCTAGAGGTCTATTAATTTATTGACATTTTCAGATTTATTTATTTTTCTCTACTCTTAATTTCCTATTGCACGGATGTTTGCTTTTATCTTTATTACTTCTTTTCTTTAGCATGCTTTGGGTTTAGCTTGCTCTTCTTTTTCTGGGTTTTTTAAGACAGAAGTTTACATCACTGATGAGATTTTTTTTTTAAAGTACAAGCATTTAATGTTATAATTTTCCCACTAAGTACTGTGTGAACTGCATCTTACAAACTTTGATATATTCAGGTTGAGTAACTTGAACTTGGCTTTATTTTAGGTTGGGAGGGCAGGGAGGAGGTAATGTGGTGAAGGTGTCTCTCTAGGTCTCCCTAGAAAATAATGGAATCCTTGGTTACAGGCTCTTGGCCCCAGGTTATGTCCGTTCTATGGAAATAGCTAATAGTATCGATCCTTGATCTTTAATATTAATCACAAAAGCCACGTTCACTTGATTTTATGAGTAACTGTGACAATTCTGGCTTTAATTAAGGAAAAAGTATAATTGAGAACTACAATTTACACGTGTAGGACAGCGTGATTTAATTATATATACAATAATGACATTGTGTTGGGAAGTTTCCAAGACTACTCCCAGGTTCAGCAATTCTCTAGGAGGATTCACAGGACTCAGCAGATAGCCATACACATAGCTATGATTTATTCCAGGGAAAAGGCTGGTCATGTTAGTGCAGGCCTAGCACATACCAAAATTCCAGGTTTATTTAAATATCAGCATTTATAACATTAGATGCTTATGTTTGTTCACCGTAGTCATGTTGTTTGTACAAACAGTTTGCCCTCTGTGAGCCACTCTTATCATCCTACCGTCTCAGGCCTGCCGTGTTAACTCAAACTTCTGCACAGCATGCTCCTATCAAATCACTTGGATCACACCATATTCTTCACAGCAGCAACTTGAAATATAATGTCGTCACCTGGGATCACAGGCTTTCTATAACTAAATAAGCCATAGGCCACAAGAGAAGTGGCTTTTAACAACACCATATCCAAATCTGTTTTTCTTAAGTCCTGTGTCCTTACTAATTTTTTTTTTTTTTTTTTGGGTCGAGTCTCACTCTGTTGCCCAGGTTGGAGTGCAGTGACATGCTCACAGCTACTACAGCATCAATCTGCTGGGCTCAGGTGATCCTTCCACCTCAGCCTTCCAAATAACTGGAACTACAGGCGTGTGCCACCTTGCCTAGCTAATTTTTTGATTTATTGTAGAGACGAGGTCTCGTCAAGTTGCCCAGGCTGGTCTCGAACCCCTAGACTCAGGCAGTCCTCTCCTCTGCCTCCCAAAGTGCTGCGATTACAGGCATGAGCCACCAAACCTAGCTTAATTTTACTTTTAAAAAACTTTCCGCCGGGCTCGATGGCTCAGCCTGTAATCCCGCACCTTTGGGAGGCTGAGGTGAGTGGATTGCCTGAGCCCGCGGGTTTAAGAACCACCTGGGCAGGCAAGACCTCATCTCTACAATAAATCAAAAAAATTAGCCGGGCGTGGTAGCACGCGCCTCTTGTTCCAGCTACTTGGAAGGCTGAGGCGGAAGGATCGCCGGAGCCCAGCAGGTCGAGGCTGCAGTGGCCAGGAGCGGCCACTGCACTCCAGTCTGGGCGACAGTGAAACTCCAACTCAAAAAAAAAAAAAAAAAAAAAAAATCTTTCCAAATCCAGCGAGCAATGAGCGATGTGGCCAAATCCAAACTTAGTCCCCTCAAAAGAGTCATAGAAATGCAGTTCAATGTCAGAAACTGAAATCCATTCATAGACTTGGATTGACTAAAACTTTGCCCAGAGTTCAGTCACATAGCCAGATATTTCAGAACAATTCAGAGGTGTATAAAATCATCCTTCAAACACCAGGGAGACAATGTCATTTTCTCGAGTCTCCTTTTCTCATAGTGTAGGACAACGTGTATGCTAAAATGTCCCATCAGAGTTGTCCTGCGATGAGCTGAAAAGGTTGAGTCTTTTATCAGTTGAGTCAGTTCCACTTGAAATTCATCACTCTGGTTGGAATCTTAAAGTCTGTACTCCAAAATTATCCTTAAAAACAGAATGGATAATCCATGCTCAGACAAAAGTTTTCATTTCTTGGTCACAGGGACCAGAAGGGATAGGTTGGTTCACCTGCTGGAAGTGCTACTGCCCACTGCCTTCTGCTCTCAGCCTTTTCAGGGATTGCCTTGGCTGAAGAGTCCCCTTACTCAAGGCCGTGCCCTTCCTGAGATGGCCCCCATTCAATGACTGATATATTAGGTTGGGATAAAAGACTCAACCTTTCCAGCTCAACACAGGACAACTCTGATGGGACATTTTAGCATACAAATGCCCAACAGGGTCAGCGGAGGCTGTGCCCAGGCCTGAGTGGCAGCCAATTCCTCTCACTCCCTTTCATGGATGTTGACCACAAGTTTACTTCCGAATAAACAGCTTGCATATTCCATTTCATGTCAGAGTCTGATTCCTGGGGGAGCCAACTTGTAATGTAACCAAGTTTGACACTTTAAAGCACCTTTAAATTCTACTAAATGAGGCTGGATCAGTGACTGGGAACAAGTGCCATCCACTCAGTCTGTGTGTCTACCACAGCCAGGCTTGAGCACCTTGAAGGAATCAGTGTGTCCTTCCTCCTTGTAGTCTCAAGGTCAGGGTATTTGGACGTCATATCTATCATCGCTCAGGAAGTACAATCCTGCAAGTTATTCTATGTACAATCATGTGGAAATCTTAAAGCCTTTATATTTTTAAAATGCTTGCTCTGTAGGAGAGATTTGGAAAATCTTTTCTGTTTCTAAACAGTAGTCATGAGCCCAAATTAAAATAAATTAAATCTCCATCCTACATGTCAACTTCTTCCCTGAATCCCATAACCTGTTAGTGATTTAAGACATGAATACGTAGAAACTTAAGTATAAATGACTCCTTTTTCATACTAGGCAATGAAACTAACTTTTTTTTTTTTTTATCAGAGTTTCACTCTGTTGTACAGGCAGTAGTCCAGTGGCATGGATCACAAGCTCACCACGACCTCCATCTCCTAGGCTTAAGCAATCTTCCCTTCTCAGCCTTCTGAGTAGCTGGGATTACATGCACATGCCACCATGCCTGGCTAAGTTTTTAATTTTTTTTGGTAGAGATGAAGTCTTGCTATGTTTCCCATGCTGGTTTCAAACTCCTGGGCTCACGCAATCCTCCTGCCTCAGCCTCCTCATTGCTTGGGATGATAGGTGTGAGTCACCATGGCTGGCAGTTCATTATCGTTTACTGCTGAATAAATCTCCCCAAAATCTACCAGTAGTATCCTTCACTTTATTGGGGTTGACTGGACTAAACTAGATGATTCTTCCTCAAAGTCCTCATGTATTCATAGTCAGACCATAGATGAAGCTGGAGGCATCTCAAAGGCTACTTACTTACACATGTCTGGTGCCCAGTCTGGGGCAACGCCAATAGCTGGGGTCAGGAACAGCTGAGCCTTCTCTGGCATCTTTATCAATATGTAAGGACACTACTGATTTCTTCAAAGTGCTCATGGCAGGGTTGTGGAAAACACACAGATTGAACTCATGATCTCTCCAGCATGTTGGCTTCAAGGTAGCTGGACTTCTAACATGGAGACTCAACTCAGGCAGAGAGAGAGAGAGCACAAAGCTGAATTACCTTTTATGACTTGATCTTGGAAGTTACACACTGTTGCTTCTCAAGCATTCTATTCATTAGAAGGCAGCCACTAAGGGCAGCCCATATTCAAGGAGAGGAGTTGTGGCCTCCACTTCTTCATGGGAGGAGTGTTTAAGAATTTGCAGACACTTTTTAAGTCACACATACACCAAACCCTTTCCTTTGGATTTAAAAAGTGGTCGAGCCTCCTTTGTGTCTTACTTGGCAGGTGTTGCATTCTGGCCCAGTGATTTGTGTTTCAGAAAACAATAGCTAATTATATGAGCCAACATTTTTTCAGGGTTTACTAAATGTCAGTGATTATTCTAAGACCCTAAGTTTCCCATCCTGTTTAAACTATGCTCCACTTCATATCCAGATAAAATGTCTCAAATCCCCACCTAATGTGTGGTGGAAATCCTAGAGCCTTCTCCAGTATGTTTGCCTTCAGGAGCCTACATTTATCCAGAGAATGTTCACAGCTGAATTTGCTTCCCGGTTCCTGCCTCTGCAGTCCTGTTTCTATACTGCTCTTATGCTGGAAATACAGCCCCTTTCTTTCCCCCAAACCATCACTAATATATTTATTGAAGGTTTAGACATCATTTAATTATATCCCAATGTAGGAATCAACTTCCAGATCAAAGTTCACACATTAAGTATTTCTCCGAACTTATTAGCCATTTTATGCCTACACCATTTCCTCACCGTTGTTAATGTGGACGGGTCTTCCTCTCCCAATCTCTAGGTCAGAAGTTCAAAGTTGGTGGCTACCAAACTGAAGCCTGCCCTGAGACCTGCTTTTGAAAAGTTCAAATTGCATACGAATATTTTTAAAGTGTGAGTTTTCATATTAAACCTCAGACTGACAGCTTCTCTTGGGGAAAACAATGGAATGGGTTGCCAGCACTCGGTTCCCGTCCTCACACGCCAGCTGTCAGCTGGAGCCAGGACCAACTGACTCCTGGCTTCTGTGTACTAAAATCTCCATTTGGCCCACTTCACTCCCTTTTATTAACTGCCACCCCTGTAGACATTAGGGTCTGCAACCCCTTACCCCAAGATCCACCCCGTCATATCATCCCTTTCCAAATGTTCCCAGGCTCCTGCACAAACTCGAAATTCCTCTCACTTTATTATGCTGAATAACTCAGCTTTGTCTAGGTATCTTGCTTGCACAGCTAGTCACTTAGCCCAGGGGTCAGCAAGCTTTTTCTGTAAAGAGCCAGATAGGAAATAGTTTAGCCTATGCAGACCATACGGTCTCTATTGCACTACTCTATTCTATCGTCCTAGATCAGAAGCAGCTGTTAGGGAAATATAATTAAAAACCAAATCTCTTGACAACCCAGTAAACCTCTCCACAAGTCAAAAGAGAAAGAAAATAGTTTTATGATTGAGTAAGCATTAAACCAGAATGTGATGCTTATCACAAACAACCCACTACAGAGATTTCAAAGACGGAAATGCCACCATTTTACATAGTCCGACGGATACAACGTATTACACGTGTGTTCTCAAGATAAATGATAACACATCTTCAAGTAAGAGGACTTGACAACACCATTTGTCACATCTAGTTCATCCTAAACCCACCAGGTAATTGGGACAGCCATCTGTGTTAGCTAATTGTCTTTAACTGAAAAAATAATAAAATTTCTGGTATTTCGATGGCAAGCAGGTAGTTATGATTTACCAGAGGAAACTGGGAGCTGGGGCCTGTCTTCCTTGATGATTAAATTTCAAAGAGATTAAAAATGAGGAGAGGAGTTTTATTTCCACTTTCACACCTGAGAAGATGAAATTTTTAATTTGTATTCTCCCATATGCAGCCATAGAATATACAAGGAGGGACCAAAACAAACAAACAAACAAACAAACAAACTCGGAATTATGTTTTAGAGGGTGGGCCCCTTGTAGAACAGGCTTCCCCCAATAGGTGAGTATTCTGGGAATCCATCGGCATCAGTGTACAGCTAGTGTAGTTGTGAGAGGCCGCATTCAGCTTCAGTGAAATTTTTTTTTTTTTTTTTAAGATTCTTTCAGCACATTTGCCTGTTTCATGATGGGTGATTTACGATCACACCTGCCCACACCACTGAGTGTTCAGCAGTTTTTGACCCAAAATGGCACGACTCCAGTGTGCCACCTTCCCTGCTCACCTGATTTCTCCTCGAGCAACATTTTCTTTGTTTCCCAGGATGAAGAAAGACTTCAGAGGGAAACGTTTTGCGATGTGGAAGAGGTGAAACAAAAAATAGCAGAAGCACTGAAAGGCATCAAAATGAATGGGTTCAAAAACCGTTTTGAAGCCGGGCTCGGTGGCTCCGCCTGTAATCCCGCGCCTTTGGGAGGCTGAGGTGAGCGGATTGCCTGAGCCCGCGGGTTCGAGACCTGCCTGGGCAGCGAGACCTCATCTCTACAATAAATCAAAAAAATCAGGCGGGCGTGGTAGCGCGTGCCTCTAATTCCAGCTACTCGGAAGGCTGAGGCGGAAGCATCACCGGAGCCCAGCAGGTCGAGGCTGCGGTGGCCGGGAGCGGCCGCTGCACTCCAGTCTGGGCGACAGAGTGAGACTCCAACTCAAAAAAAAAAACAAAAACCGTTTTGAGCAGTGGAAAAAGCATCTTGATAGGTATATTGTATCATACGGAAAGTACGTTGAAGATGACTGAAGTTTAAACATGTAAGAATAAATACACAATTTTTTAATAAATAAATTCTGGGTTTTCTGGATCTCCCCCTTTTATATAAACAAGTGACTGTAGTTGTGTTTTGGTAAAACTTTATTATGGACACAGAAACAAATTTCATTTAATTTTTACATGTCATGAAATATTATTCATTTTTCAGTTTTTTCTCCAACCATTAAAAAGTGTAAAAACCATCCTTAGATTGTGGATAATACAAAAGCAGGCAGTGAACTAGATTTAGTGACCCTCCTGACCTAGACTATGACAGGGATAGGGCAGGGACTCCATGTAAGTACTTTCCTAAAAATAAGGAACCACGAATTTTGCCACCGCCTTGGAAGCCAGTAGTCAGCTGCCATCAGTGTGCCTCAAAGCAGTAAAAGTATTCTGCCCCAGTTCTGAAGGGTGGAAATCAGAAATTAGTGTCAGCAGGGCTGGTTCCTATTTAAGGCTCTGAGGGAGAAGTGTCCCCATGCCTCCCTCCTAGCTTCTGGCTATTGCCCACAGTCCTTGGCTCACAGCCACATCACTCCAATCTTCCCCTCTATGACACGTGGTGCTTTCTCAGTGTCTACCTGTATACATACTTCCTTCTGCTTGTAAGGACTCCAGTCCTTGGACTATGGTGCACCCTAATTCAGAATGACCTCATCTTAACTTGATTACATCTGCAAAGACCCTATTGCCAAAGGTCACACAGCTCCCAGAGGTTAGGTCTTCAACGGAAACACCTTTTTGGGGAATATGATTTTACCCACAATGGCTCCGCTTCTGAAATTACTTTCTGGCAGTTGGCAAGGATCTCACAGTTCTTCTGCTCACTAACTAGGAAACATTCTTTTTTGCCAGTACTCTCAGTTGGAACATTCCTTTGTGGTGGAATGAACCACTTTGTCCAGCATTTGCTTCTGGCCTTTTGTCTTTCCATCAAAATATAATTTCAATAAAGTTCACATAACTGAATAGAAACACTGTCATCTGTCCAGTTTAGAAAGGCAACAGATGACTGTATTTCCATAAGCCAATTCAATGTCAAAGTTTTTTTAAAAATCTCACATTTTAACAACTTCACAGGATGATTTACTGGAAGTCTGTTCATCTTAACTCCTGTAATCCTAGCGCTTTGGGAGACAGAGGCGAGAGGATTGCCTGAGCTCAGTGATTTGACACCAAAACAACATGGTGAGACCTCAACTTTACAATAATCAAAAAATTAGCTGGGCATGGTGGCACATGCCTGTGGTTCCAGCTACTTGAAAGGCTGAGGCTGAAGGATCACCTGAGCCCAGCAGGTCAAGGCTGTGGTGGCCGTGAGCAAGCCACTGCACTCCGGCCTGGGTGACAGAGTGAAACTTCGATTCAAAAAAAAAATCTTAACTCAAGTAGAAACATTCCCTATGTCTGTCCTTTCCTCGCATTTACCTATATATAGTCATAGTTCTTTTATAGTTATAAGGCATGTGTATGTTCAATTTGGTATTCCTTTTGTGTAACATGATTTAACCAAATATTTTTTATTTCCTGTACCATCTGTATATGCATCATTTTTAGTATCACTAGAGTATATCATTTTGATATGCCATAGTTAGTTTCTATATATCTGTATTATTGGCTTTCTTCAAGTGTTTTAGTATCATAAAATAAACATTATATATGTATACTTTTGTTTTTTATTAAACATTATTTCTTCAGGATAAATTCTAACATGTGGTCAGGGGTTAGGAATATTTATGATTCTTTCAATAAATTACCATTTTGCTGTCAGGAAGACTGAATCAATTTACATTGCTATCATTAATGCATGAGCATACCTACTCTCTTGAAGCCTTGCAGCCTTTGGCTTTTATAACTTTTTTAAGGTTTTTCTAATTTTTTTAAGGTACAAAATGAATCTTCACAGTAGGTTTAATTTGTAGTTATTTTACCCACAAGGTTGACTAAATATTTTTAAATTATGATTTACTGATGGTGTTTCTTCTTGTATAAACTGTATTTTAATCATTTGTTTAATGGACAGTTGGTATTTTTACCCATTTGTTCACATTCTTTATAATTTTTAGTTATTGAACTTTTTGTCTTTATGTGCAAACGTTTTCTCCAGTCTTATGAATTTTTAAGTTTCAGCTTTATTGGTATTCATTCTATCAAAGATAACACTATCTAAGTAATGAGCCTGTCCATCTTTTTTTTTTTTTCATTTCTATGTCATCAGCAGTCAAAAAGTGATTTCCTCTAATGCTAGTGTTTTATATATGGTATGTGTATTTGTTTTTATTTTTAAGGTTAAGTACTCTTTATCTACCTGGAATTTTTTGTAGAGTGTAGTGGAAAGTGTGGACTTTTTCAATGTTCTTATTACTTATTACTGATATTCCTTTATACCAAGGCTCTCAAATTGGTTACCAGTACATTTAATATCCACTAGAACAAATTATTCTCATGATCCTTTTGGAATCTGATATACTCTTTGATATTTGCCAGGGACCAGCTCCAGCCAGGTTCAGGGTACCCCAAAGGTGGAGACGGTGGCGGCAATTGGGGGGAAGAAGACAGAAAGAGAGAGAGAGAGAAAGAAAGAGACTGGACTCTGGTCTAGTGCAGAAGCGATGTGTGTTATTGGGAATTACAACGGGTCTTTTATACACAAAGTCAAATGTGGGAGGGGCATCCCCCACCCACTAGAAACCT
>NW_007231622.1:182547-193095 GCF_000164805.1 Carlito syrichta | reverse complement strand
CTAGTGGTCTCGGGGTCAACGGCCCTTCCTGATCCCTAATGCTCAGTGGGCCTCCGTGGCCAGCTCCCAACAGATATTCATGCCCATTTGTTTTTCCATATAAAATAAAAATTGTATTAATTTTATGAAGCATCTTATTTTTAATTGGTGACTGGTCACCTGAATTCCATATTGACTGTGTTCAGTTGAGGCTGAATTGCAACCCTGGTAAGACTTAGTCTGCCTTGATTTTACTCTGGTCTCTGAAACCAGCCCAACTTCCCCACAGAACTAATGGTTACGGGTTTTAAAAAAATAAACATAGAAATTGCCCCTCCAGTCTTAAAGCTTGAAACTTATTTTTATCTTATCTGAGTTCCTTTCTCAGGAAACTAGTCTTCAGGCTGACAGTATCAAGAAACTGAAACTTACCAGATCACCACATCCAGACAATGAGATACCAAATCCCTCCTGTTTACCAACTACTCTTCCTTACCCTTCTCCAATTCCTGATTATCAATTGCTCTTCTTCACCTCTCCCAGGTTTCTGTTTTCTACATTCCTGCCCCACTGTATAAACCCCTGACTTCAGGGGACTGGGATATGGATTAGAAAATACATTTCCCATTCTCTCTCACTGATATCACCCAATCAAACGTCTTCTTCCCTGGCAATAATCATTGTCTCAGTGATTGACTTTCTGTGCAAAGAGCAGCAGTGCCCTGACCTAACTCCTGGAGTTTCAGTAACGTTGTTTTTGGATTTTCAACAGAAATCCTGTATATTCTCCATGTCTCTCCTTGTGGTGAGTTCAGAATTCTAATCTTTGTCTTCACAAGATTTCTGAAGGCTGTGTTCTACTTTCAGAGACTTTCTGCTTCTCTTTTAGACTCCAGCCTTGTATATTCCCAGAATTTAACATATGTTCTATAGGGCCCTTTCAGATCTCCTCCAATAACCCTAATGGTCTCTGTCTCCCAGCAGGTATCTTCCGTGGATGCAAGGCCTGGGGTGATCAGCCTCTGGCCTATACACAGAATCAGCAAATGACCCCAGGGTAAAGTGGCTACAGAACTCAGTTCTCCCTCACTGAGTATCTCCTTCTCTGGAACTTCATCTATCTTGTTTATTGCTATATTTCCAATGCCTAATGTAATGTCAGACATATACATAGTCAATGACAGTTGAATGAATGAATGAATGAATGAATGAGTGAATATCATTTATTGGATTAATGAATAATATTAAGATCATTAAAAATATAGTTGTACCCAAGGCAATCTACAGATTTAAAGCAACACCCATTAAATTACCAACAGCATTCTTCTCAGACCTGAAAATGACAATACAGAAATTCATATGGAAACATAAATGACCACAAATAGCCAAAACAATCCTCAGCAAAAAAAAAAAAAAAAAATCAAAGTGGGAGGCATCATGCTCCCAGATATAAAAGTTTTATTTTAAAGCTACAATAATCAAAACAGCCTGGTATTGGTACAAGAACAGGCATGTAGACCAATGGAACAGGATAGAGATTCCAGAAACAAAACATTAATTTCTTAACCAACTCATCTTCGACAAAGCCTCCACTATAGACCACTGGGGAGAGGAGAACCTATTCAGTAAATGGTGCTTGGAAAACTGACTGACCACATGCAGTAGATTAAAACAAGACCCCTACCTATCCCTGTACATAAAAATCAAGTCTAAATAGATCAAAGACCTAAACATAAAACCTCAAACTATAAGAACCTTAGAAAACACAGGAGACATCCTTATGGAAATTGGAACTGGCAACCAATTTCTGATCAAAACCCCAAGTGCTCACACCATAAGAGGTAAGACAGACAAGGGGGATCTCTCTGATCAAACTGACAAGCTTCTGCAAAGTCAAAGAAACCATTGAGAGAGCGGGAGACAGCACACAGACTGGGAAAAAATATTTGCCAACAGTATATATGACAAAGGCCTAACATCCAGGATCTACGAGGAACTCAAACATGCCAAAAAGAAAAAAATAAACAGACCCATTACAAAGTGGGCAAAATATATGAATAGACACTTCTCAAAAAAAGACATATGAGCAGTCAACAGATGCATGAAAAAATGCTCAGCCTCACTAGTCATTAAAGAAATGCAAATCAAAACCACACTGAGATACCACATAACTCCAGTCAGGATGGCCATCATCAGTAACAAAAAACAACAGATGCAGGAGAAGATGTGGCAAAATGGGAACACTTCTACACTGTTGCTGGAAGTGTAAACTAGTACAACCTCTGGAAAACAGTGTGGTGATTCCTAAAAGATCTAAAAATTGATCTCTCATACAACCCCACAATCTCCCTACTGGAAATATACCTAGAGGAACTCAAATCACTCTATAAAAAAGTTACCTGCACACACATGTTTATTGCAGCATTATTCACAATAGCAAAAAGATGGAACCAACTGTGATGCCCATCAAAAGAGGACTAGATTTTTTAAAAATGTGGTACATATACACAATGGAATATTACACAGCCATAAAGAAGGACAAAATATTGAACTTTGCAACAACTTGGATGGATTTAGAGTCTATAATACTCAGTGATCTATCACAGAAACAAAGAACCGAGTATCACATGTTCTCACTCATAAGCAGACCTTGAACAACTATCATAATACTATAAGAAAGGGATTGACGCCGGGTGTGGTAGCTCAAGCCTGTAATCCCAGCACTTTGGGAGGCCAAGGCGAGTTGATTGCCTGAGTCCGCGGGTTCGCGATCAGCTCAGGCAACTTGGCAAGACCTCATCTCTACAATAAATCAAAAAATGAACCGGGTGTGATAGTGCGCGCCTGTAGGTCAGGCTACTTGGAAGGCTGAGACAGAAGGATCACCGGAGTGCAGCAGGTCAACACTGGAGTGGCTGTGAGCATGTCACTGCACTCCAACCTGGGCTTTGACTCAAAAAAAAGAAAAGAAGAAAGGAATTAGCAGTAGTGGGAAACTGCCAGGGGAATGGGGGCACACCTCATCAACAGGAATACCTGCATAATGAACATTTGTATACCTAACCCTGAGTTGTACCCTGTTGGGAGCGGGCAGTGGAGGCCCGCCTGAGCATTAGGGATCCAGGCAGGCTGCAGACCCTGAGACCACTAGGATGAGTTCAGGAGCTGAAGGCCCATTCCCTCTTCCCTTCTTTGCTGTTTGGCACGTACTACTAGCAGGGACTTTGATGATCTAACCATGAATTTCTGAGAGTACAACAGGCATGGCTTACTTTAGGAGTCCCTTGTTCCCATTTCTCACAGACTGCAGTTTCGGCTTTAAGCATAACATAATTCAAACTCAGGTCACATTTGGGAGCCTTTAATACAGTACAAGCTTCTTTTAAGATTTAATAGTATATTTGTAGAAATTAGGGATAAATACACACTGTAACTCCCAATAAACGGCTTCTGCACTAGACAGAGTCCAGTTTCTTTCTTTCTCCCCCAGTCTCTTTCTTTCTTTTAATATCTATCCCTACAGCATCACCAACACCACCACACCTTCCAAGGGACCCCCCCAAATCTCTTTGCAGGGGCTGGCCCCCGAAGTACCCCACATATTTAAATATATATGTGTACATATATATGTATATATATTTATATGTGTATACATATATATAGAGAGTTGTGTTTCTTTCCATTTCTTTGTGTATTTTTGGATTGTTTCTTTTATTTAGTTGCCTTGCATTACTTGGTTGTATTTATAAGTTTAAACTATTTTCATTATACCCTTTGCCTTATATAGTTAGTGATCATTAAACAGCCAGTTTGCTGCTTATTTACTTAAAAATATATTTGCATTTGATTGCTATAATTTGTTCACCTT
This sequence comes from Carlito syrichta, assembly GCF_000164805.1. Taxonomy (NCBI): domain Eukaryota; kingdom Metazoa; phylum Chordata; class Mammalia; order Primates; family Tarsiidae; genus Carlito; species Carlito syrichta. The sequence continues at coordinate 189,248 of NW_007231622.1, read as the reverse complement.
TTACATTTTGGTCCTGTCTCTCTCTCTCTTTAAAACAAAAAATCATGCAAACTCTAAAGAGCAAATCAATTGGCTACATGTGTCAGAACTGCCCTTCCCCTAATATAATGTCAGACATATACACATCTATGACAGTTGAATGAATGAATGAGTGAATAACATTTGCTGAATCAATGAATAATATTCAGATCATTAAAAACATAATTGTGTTTATTTCCATTTCTTTATGCATTTTTGAATTGTTTCTTTTATTTCTTTGCCTTGCATTATTTGTTTGTATTTATAAGTTTAAACTGATTTCACTATTTCCTTTGCCTTATATATTTAGTGATCATTAAAGAGCCAGTTTGCTGCTTTTTTTACTTAAAAATATATTTGCAGCCAGGCTCAGTGTCTCAGCCTGTAGTCCCAGCGCTTTGGGAGGCTGAGGTGAGTGGATTGCCTGAGCCTGCGGGTTTGAGACCTGCCTGGGCAACTTGGCAAGACCTCATCTCTACAATAAGTCAAAAAGTTAGCCGGTGTGGTAGTGCACGCCTGTAGTTCCAGCTACTTGGAAGGCTGAGGCAGAAGGATCACCGGAGCCCAGCAGGTCGAGGCTGTGGTGGCCGGGAGCGACCACTGTACTCCAGTCTGGGTGACAGAGTGAGACTCCAACTCAAAAAAACAAAAATATATTTGCATTTGATTGCTATATTTTGTTCAACTTTTACATTTTTGTCCAGTCTGTCTGTTTCTCTCTCTCTCTTAAAAAAATTCATGCAAACTCTGAAGAGCAAATCAATTGGCTACATGTGACAAAACTGTCCTTCTCCCCAACCATTTCACTCAAAGGGAGCCAAACTCAGGCACTACAATGAATAATTGGATATTGTGATGGTTAATTTTATATATCATCTTGTCTTGGCCATGGTGCCCAGATAGTTGGTTCGACATTATTTTGGATTTGTGAGGGCGCTTTTTGGATGAGATTAACATTTAAATTGGTGAACTTTGAGTAAAGTGGACTACGCACCATTATGTGGGTGGGCCTCATTCAATCAGCTGAAGGTGTTAATAATACAAAGACTGACCTCCTCCGAGCAATAAGGAGTTCCGCTGGCAGATAGCTTTTGGATTCAAACTGCAACCTTTCCCTGAGTCTCCAGTTTGCTGGCCTCCTCTATTAGATTTTGGACTTGTCAAACCTCCACAATCACCTAAGTCTATTTCTTAAATCTCTTTATATATACATATCTTGTTGCTTCTGTTTCTCTAAAGAACCTTGACTTTTTCTGAAAGGTAGAAATGACCCAGCAGCTCTTTTAACAAAATATGGTTAAAAGTTATGAGAGGCCTGACATGGTAGCTCATGACGTAATATTAACACTTTGGGAGGCTGTGGCAGGAGGATTACTTGAGCCTAGGAGTTCAAGAAAAGCCTGGGCAACATAGTGAGAGCTCCCATCTACAAAAAAATAAAAAATAAAAAATTTGCCGGGCGTGGGGGCACATTCTTATAGTCCCAGCTGCTCAGGAGGCTGAGGCCAGGAGTTTGAGCCCAGGAGTTTGAGGTTGCAGTGAGATATTATTGTTACACTGAACTCCAGCCTGGGTGACAGAGTGAGATTCCAACTAAAAAAAAGAAAAAAGTTATGGTGTAAGAGGGAACAAAGAAGGGAATGTAAGAGGGAACAAAGAAGAGAATGTAAGGGGAGAACCAAGAAGTGGCTTTGACCTTGGAGCAGGCTTCACAGACTTCACTCCCTTCCTGAAAACTGTTTTGAAAATGTTGCAAAATTAATAACACCCTTATCCACTGCACCTGCATAATTGGCTATATATCTGCTTCTGTAAAATTGCTTGCTTTCCCACGCTAGCAGAATAATGCAATAATAGCCCTGGAACATCCCAAGTTCTATCTTTAGCCCACCAGAATGTAAGTCTAAACTACTTAAGGCAGCCCTGAGCTGCAGCAGTCTGCCCTTGCTTTGGAATTCATTATCCAGCAAGTGGCCACCGGCCATGGCCGAATTTGTGCTAATAAACCTCACCTTTGTTACTTATAACTTTGTGTCAGTGTCTGTGATTTAAGCTCTCAGACCCTACTTCAATAGGAGATGTGAAACTCATACTTAATGAAAGATTAACATCTGGATTTCAAACTTTTATTGTTTTTTGAGTTGGAGTCTCACTCTGTTGCCCAGGATGGAGTGCAGTACCATGCTTCAAGGCTCAAGGCTACTGTAGCCTTGACCTGCTGGGCTCAGACGATCCTTCCACCTCAGCCTTCCACGTAACCGGAACTACAGGCGCACGCTATCATGCCCGGCTAATTTTTTTATTTATTGTAGAGATGAGATCTCACCAAGTTGCCCAGGCTGTTCTCGAATCCGTGGGCTCAGGCAATCCCCTCACCTCGGCCTCCCAAAGTGCTAGGATTACAGACTTGAGCCACCACATCGGGTCTATTGTTCTTTACTTTAAAAAGATACTTCAGAGAAATGGAAGGAAGGAGAGAGGGAGGAAGGGAGAGAGGCATTTCCTTCCACAGGGTAAAAATCTCTCCATGTCCTTTTCCTTTCCTTTATCTCCAAACATTCAGGCTCCAGGTCCTTCCACCCAGGAGCTTGGAAGGGCTGGAAAGGAATGGCTATGACTTCCAATGGCTGTGAAGATTGTGAAGATTCTGTAGATACTAGAGAAAATACAGGCCTTGCCAGCTGCTGAGAAAAGGGTCGTAGTCTGGGAAAGGAGGGAAGGTTCAAGTGAAAACAACCTTGAGGAGGGGGAGAATGAGGTAGCATAAAGAAGGGAGGGAGTTTCTGTATTTGACACACTTCATCTGATGAAGTTCTGAGCGAGGAAACCACAGGAATCGCTTGTAGGGATGAGTTCTACTAGAGGCATGTGGTTGCCTTGTTTCCCTTTACAGTATTGCTACTTCCTTGGGAATCTCAGAGTAAAGAAGATGGAGTGTTATTTGGGGGTTGCATGGGTGTAAGTTCACACCTCAGAGGAAGGAGAATACATCAAAGTAACTCCCTCACCCTCAGTGAGTGACAGACGCCTGAGTCACCTTCAATGTGGATGAAGAGGAGGACAGAGCCCACTCTTGGAGATGACTCTGTGAGACATAAAGTCAAAACTACCAAACAGCCTCCACTCTTTCTTGTTTTCTTTTTTTTTTTTAAGAGTTGGAGTCTCACTCTGTCACCCAGACTGGACTGCAGTGGCTGCTCCCGGCCACCGCAGCCTCGACCTGCTGGGCTCCAGTGATCCTTCCGTCTCAGCCTTCCGCATAGCTGGAACCACAGGTGTGTGCTACCACGCCCGACTCATTTTTTGATTTATTGTAGAGATGAGGTCTCGCCTACCCAGGCGGATCTCAAACCCGTGGGCTCAGGCAATCCACTTACCTCAGCCTCCCAAAAGCGCAGGATTACAGGCTGAGCCACCGAGCCCAGCTTCTCCACTCTTTCTTAGAGGAGAACTAGATATTCTCCAAGGGCAAAGATGCCTGTCGAGCCCAAGATGAGACTTTTTCTTCTTTTATTTGGGAATTAGTTTGCTTACTTTTTAATTGGTTTGTTTTAAATGATGCTGTCTCTGTAGTATACCTGAAGACCCTGACTTACTCTCTGAAGTGATTGCTCCAATTTATACTTCCACCAGCTATGTGGGGGTTTTTGTATTGCCACATTCTCAACGCTTGATGTGGTCAGACATTAAAAGTTTCCCAAACTGATAGATGTGAAATAATATCTCACTATTTTTTTTTTAGTTGGAGTCTCACTCTGTCCCCCAGACTGGAGTGTAGTGACCTGCTGGGCTCCGGCTATCCTTCCGCCTCAGCCTTCCAAGTAGCTGCAACTACAGGCGCGCACTACCACGCCTGGCTCATTTTGATTTATTGTAGAGATGAGGTCTCTCCAAGTTGCCCAGGTGGGTCTCGAATTGAGCATTTAAGAAATCTATTTATTGATCATTCCAGCTTTCTCTTCTATGAATTGCCTTTTCATGGGCTTGTCTAGATTTTTTGGGGATTCTTGCTTTTTCAGTTGATTCATGGGAGTTCTTTAATATGATCTGAATACTAGTCTTTTTATACACATTGTAAATCTCTTCTTCCAACATATGACTTGTCTTTTCCACTTATTTATTGCTTTTAAAAATTTTTTTAAAGAAGTTGTAAACTTTTAAGGGATACTAACTTTGAAAAACATTAATACATTCATGAATTCAAAAGTATAAAAGTGTGCCTTGAAAAATCCCCCTCCTACTCCATCTAGCTATCTAAGTGTCCTTTCTTGCAGGAAAACTGCAAAAATGCTATGAAGCTGCAATAAATAACCTTGTACATACATTATTTCTCACTTTTATCTGTATGACAAAGTCCTAGCAATGCAATTGCTGGGTCAAGGTTAAGTGTATTTGTAATTTTGATAGTTATTATCAAAGCACCCTCCACAAAGCTTGTGCTAATTTGCCCTCCTGCCAACAAGGCCCCACATCCCTGTACCTTCACTAGAGCAGTGTGTTACTAGACTGATCTTTGCCAGTCTAACAGGTTTTCACTTACTTATTTTTTATTTTATTTTTCATTTTTTTTTGTAGAGACAGCATCTTGCTATGTTGTCTAGGCTGGTCTTGAAAATGGTATCTCAATATAGCCTTCCAGAGAAAAGTGTTTTTTTTTTTTCAAATAGATGATAGATACATGCACATGGTATAAAACTCAACAGGAACAAAAAGATAAGCAGTAACAATTAAGACACCCTCACAACCTTTTTCCATAGTACTCAGTTCTCTTTTCCAGAGGGAACCACTGCTCCTAGCTTCTAGCTTCTTGTATATCCTTCCAGAGACATTCTATGCATATCCAAACAAATGTAAATATGGGAGAATTTCTCTTATTTGGGCAAACCTGCGTTTTCTTTTGTATAGCAGTCTATCATGATCAGAAGGTTCTTGCCACGACTGATAGTTAGAAATATTTCTTTGCTGAAACTTTGAAAGCACTGGTCCATTGTCTTTAAGCTTCCCAGTGTTGGTGCTGAGGAATCTGAAACCGTTCTGATTCTTGATCCTTTGTATAGTAAGTGTTTTATTTTCTTCCCTCTAGAAATTTGTCTTAGCGTTTCTGAAATTTCCTCATGGTATACTTTAGGATTTGTCTTATTTATTTCCCCATTGTGCTGGGCTCTAGGTACAAACTTTTAATATGAAAATTTATGTCCTCCAGTTTAAGAGTGTTTTCTTGGCTGGGCTCAGTGGCTCAGATCTGTAATCCCAGCACTCTGGGAGGCCGAGGCAAGAGGATTGCCTGAGCCCAGGGGCTTGAGACCAGCCTGGGCAACTTGGTGAGAACTCGTCTCTATAATATATCAAAAAATTAGCCAGGGATTATAGCGCGCATCTGTCTTTCTGGCTTCTTGGAAGGCTGAGGAAGGATCGCAAGAGCCCAGCAGGTTGACGTTGGATGGTTGTGAGAGTGCAACTGCATTCCAGCCTGGGTGATGGAGTGAGACTCTGCCTCAAAAAAAAAAGAAAGAAAAAGAAAAAAAAAAGAGTGTTTTCTTGAATTATTTCATTGACTATTTCTTCTCTTTGCTTTCTGATCTCTATTTCTGGATGTTAGACCACTTGGGCTGATCTTCTAATTTTATATTTTGTTTTCTATTTCCCATTTCATTGTCTTTTACTCTAATTTCTGAGATTACCTCAACTTTATCTTCCAATTTTTTTATTTCTGTCATTTACATTTTAATTTCAAGAACTCTTGTTTGTTTTCTAAATGTTCCCTCCCCTTTTTAAAAAAATAGCATTCTCTTTCTGGTTATAGTTATTTTATTTTTTATTTCTGAGTAGGAGTCTCACTCTGTCACCCAGGCTGGAGTACAGTGTCATGCTCATGGCTACCGCAGCCTCAATCTGCTGGGCGCAGGTGATTTTTCCACCTCAGTCTTCCAAGTAGTTGGAACCACAGGCATTTGCCACCATGCCAGGCTAATTTTTTTTATTTATGGTAGAGACGAGGTCTCACCAAGTTGCCTAGGCTGGTCTTGTACCCTGGACTCAGGCAATCCTTTCGCCTCCACCTCCTAAAGTGCTGAGATTACAGGCATGAACCATCACGCCCAGCAGGTTTTTTTTTTTTTTCAGTAAAGCTTTATATTCTGAGTTAGAGGCTTCCCTGGAATGTCTGATAAACTTTCTGTTTCACAAGAAGTTAAAAAAACGATTGAAAGCTCTGAACTAGTGAGTGGGGCTTTTCAACAATGAATTTCACTCTACATGATTTGGTGGCCTATGTATTGATGAACCTCTAACATGTATCTTTAGTCAAATTTCCACTTGACCTGGACAGGTTCCTTAGTATAAAAGTTTCCAATTTCTTGCTTGGAGAATAAAATTCTGGCTGCTGCTATTCTGGGAGCCAAATGGTGGAAGAGAGGTTTAGGAGGGCTATCACTTCAAGATTAAGCATTTACTATGCCCTTGACCCCTGACTCTTTGCAGTATAGTACCCAACACCTTGTCTATGTCTGCTATCCTGCTCAAAGACCCTTTATTTTGATATAGTGTCCAGATTTCTGCTGGGTTAGACAAGAGACAGTCACCATGGACAAGGAAGGGACAAAGGAGATTTCAGGATCTCCTAAACAGTTTTTCTTTTCTTTTTTTTTTTTTGAGTTGGAGTCTCACTCTGTCACCCAGACTGG
>NW_007231622.1:156580-182421 GCF_000164805.1 Carlito syrichta | reverse complement strand
GGCTAATTTTTGATTTATTGTAGAGATGAGGTCTCACCAAGTTGCCCAGGCGGGTCTCGAACCCGTGGGATCAGGCAATCCACTCACCTTAGCCTCTCAAGGTGTGGGATTACAGGCTGAGCCACCGAGTCAGTTTCTTAAACTGCTCTTGTACTTTTTTTTTTTTAGCACCTGCCCTGCTTTGCTGCTTCACTCTTAGCTCCAAAGATACTCATGTTCTCGGTTCCAGAGACTTTTTCTTGTTTTTGTCAGTCTCACTCTGTCACCCAGGCTAGAGTGCAGTGGCACAATCACAGCTCACTGCAGCCTCAATCTCCTGGGCTCAGGCAATCCTTCTGCCTCAGCCTTCCAAGTAGCTGGGACTGTAGTCATGTGCCACCATGACTGACTCATTTTTATTTATTTGTTTGTTTGATTGATTATTGTAGAGATAAAGTTTTGCTGTGCTGCCCAGGCTGATCTCAGACTTCTGGGCTCAGGCAATCCTCTTGCCTTGGCCTCCCAAAATGCTGGGGTTACAAGTATGAGCCACTGCACCAAGCCTTCTGAGACTCTTAAAAGTAAATCAGGTCGCTTCTCAGCTTTCCCTCCAATTGACACCTTAAGGTTGAACTATCTCAAGTCTGTAGCCATTATCACAGATCTATCTGCTTTCTTACTTCTAAAATGTTGTCACTATCATTTTTTTCTTCTATCTTCCTGTTCTTGAGAGCTTATATGTTCCTTTACATCTCATTAATGTGGTTTTAAGGATAAAGCAAAATTAGATGCATATGTTCAATCAGCTGCCTTAACCCTGAACCCCAATTTTTTAAATGTTAATGTAATCAGATGCATTCACCTTGGCCTCTAGAGTTTGTGCTATTCATGTCTTCCCTTCCAAATTTTAAACTAATAAGGCTAGGCATGGTGACTCACACCTGTAATTTTAACAGAATAATACATTATTTTCAATATCATTTTTATATTATCTTATGTAACCCTGGAATGTAAACAAGGTAGGAATTATATTCCAATTTAAATATGAAGACCCAAGACTCTGAGGGTGCAAGTGATTTGCCCGTTTACCTAATTAGCACATTACATTAGTTCTGGGATCAGGACTGAACCCAGGTTTACTAATGTTAGGTCAGGACTAAGTGGTGTCAACTGCTGATATTCTAAAACAGATTTTCTTTACTGTCTTTTTTCTCATTGCCAATTTCTTTTTTGTTGTTGTTGTTCTTTTTTTTTTTTTTTGAGTTGGAGTCTCACTCTGTCACTCAGACTGGAGTGCAGTAGACGCTCCCGGCCACCGCAGCCTCGACCTGCTGGCTCCAGTGATCCTTCCACCTCAGCCTTCCAAGTAGCCAGAATTACAGGCACATGCTACCACGCCCAGCTAATTTTTGATTTATTGTAGAGATGAGGTCTCGCCAAGTTGCCCAGGTGGGTCTCGAACCCGTGGGCTCAGGCAATCCACTTACCTCAGCCTCCCAAAGGCGTGGGATTACAGGCTGAGCCACCAAGCCCGGCTTGTGTTGTTGTTCTTAACTTCTCTAATTTTTACTCCATTATGGACTGGATTGTGTTATGCAAAAATTTGTATGTTGAAGCCCTAACTTTCAATGTGACTGTATTTGGAAAGAAGACCATTAAAAAAGTAATTAAGGTTACATGTGAGCATAAAGGTGGGGCCCTAATCCAATAGCACCAGTGTCCTTTCAAGAAGAGGAAGTGACACCAGGGTTTTGAGCACAAAGGAAAGGCCATGTGAGGACAAAATAAGACTCCAAGGAGAGGAGTCTCAGGAGAAAACAGTCCTGCAGACATCTTGATCTTATGATCTTGGATTTCCAGCCTCTGGAACTCTGAGACACTAGATTTCTGTTGTTTAAGCCTGTGGTATTTTACTATAACAACCTTAGCAGAGTAATACACTGTCTTTCAATCTGCTTTGCACACCAATCTTTTCCTTGTTAGTGTGTTGGACTTATATGCATATTTATTACTGATGGAAAGATAATTATGATCCCAAGTCCCTGGATTTTCTAGCAGCAAAGAAAAAAAATCTAAGCAAATGGGCTGTCCTCACTTCTTACTATTTCTTTGTTGTGTAGCTTCCTGAACCTGAGACCTATACCTGCATGCTGCTAGTTCTCTAGATCTTCCCACAGTGCAATTAAGAGTCAGCATGGCAGAATGATGAACCCAAGGAAGGGAGTTTTTCCCCTGAAGTCAAATTCCAAAAGGTCAACTTCCCTTCACCAAGGCTCCTTTCCCTTGGACCTTGCCCTGGCCCTATTAGGCCTTTGAAGGCTAGAAGAGTCTCTCTTGAGCAGGAGCCAGGTTCATACTTTTCTTATATTCAATCATTTCTTATTACCCCACTTCCCTACCAGGGGAGAGGGAGAAAAAGGAACTGAGAAAAAAAGATGCAGCCGGGCTCGGTGGCTCAGCCTGTAATCCCGCACCTTTGGGAGGCTGAGGTGAGTGCATTGCCTGAGCCCGCAGGTTCGAGACCCGCCTGGGCAGCTAGACCTCATCTTTACAATAAATCAAAAAGTTAGCTGGGCGTGGTAGCACATGCCTGTAATTCTGTCTACTTGGAAGGCTGAGGCGGAAGGATCGCCGGAGCCCAGCGGGTAAAGGCTGCGGTGGCCGGGAGCGGCCACTGCACTCCAGTCTGGGCGCCAGAGTGAGACTCCGACTCAAAAAAAAAAAAAAAAAAAGATGCAAAAGAGTTAATCCAACAGAAACACATGCCTAAACACCTTGTCTCAATTATATATCACTAAGAAAGCTATTACCTCTTGACTCATCCTAGCATACCTTTCCTTTGGGAATGGAAACACAGGGAAATCATTGGCTTTGTAGCTAAAAGCATAGGTCACTTGATTTTTTTAGTTAAAATTTTACTTTAAGTATATTTTAAAACTTGGATCCTCGTGGACAATGTAAGATAACAAAATAAAAAAGTATTCTACTCTATGTAATTATTGTACAATACCTTCTTATTTGAATGAAGCATCTTTTAAAACTATTTAAGATTCGGGAAGTTTACAAGTATATGTCTAAGTCTCTCTTGCTTCTGATTCTGAAGAGGGCTTTTTTCAGTCTATATTATTTTTCCAATTCCAGGAACTTTTCTTCTCTCATATCCTTAACTTGTAGTTTCTCATCTGATTATTGGTTGTGCTTACTCAGAAATCCTTTTGAATTTGCACACCCTATTTTCCAAGTAAATTAAGCCTCTTGATTTATTGTAATAGGACAATTTAGTGCTCTTTCAGTTTATCTGTTGATTCACCATTTTGTAAGTCAGTTGTGCCTTTTTTCTGCTTCCATTCATGCAGTGTGAAACCCATCAACAACTTTGTCAGGGATTTGACATCCAGTCCCAACACTGCACTTACTAGCTGAATGAGAAAGGTATGTCAGCTGATCCCTTTGGGCACCAGTGTCCTCTGTCAAAGGGTGCTGAGAGAACTGCTGTAAAAAGAAGTGAGCAATTCTATATCAAAATGCTCTGTTAATAATAGGACATTCTACAAATTAATTATTATTCTATGATGTTTACCATCTTATTGAACTTTTAAATTCTGTGACTTTTATATTTTAAATCCTAGATTTCTTCTCTTCCTTGAATTATATTTGTAGTCCTTAATGTGTTCCAGATTCTAACATTCCTATTTCTTCTTTCTGGGCTCCTTTTTTTCTCTAATTACACTAAAATTCTGTTTCTGTTGTTGACCCCATTTTTGTTAATTTTATGTTATTTTTGTGTTGGTATTTCCCTTATCTCAGGTGCTTTCATTGGCATTTCAGTGGCATTAATATGAAAAAAATCTTGCACTATAAGCTACAAAGTACTATAGAGAAATATTTTCATTATTTTTTTTCCTTTTGGCAGAAGATTGTTCTTGCATTATACTGATTGACTAAACTGAATGTGAAGAAGGTGCTGTGAAGTTAGAGGGATGCCAGGTCTGGATGCGAAGGGACAAGAACACATCAAGCACTCGAAAGAAAAGGTGGGTTGGATTTTGTGGAAGCCAAAATTATTTACCTGATAGGTCTTAGCTACATAATTATAGCTTTACGAACTAGAGACTTTGAGGCATTAAATCACTGTGTGTGAAATGCCCTGCTCAAAAATATAAAGAAAATACGGTGAGGCAATGTTTATATCCTGGTGACTGCAAAAATAATACAGTGAAGAGAGAGATGGGACAAAGGTCTTTTAAGATTAAATTACTCATACTCTGTGACTTTAGTTACAAAATTCCCTTCCGTGTTTATTAACGTTGTGGTAAAAACCAATTAATCAATTAAGCTTATAAAGTATATTTACGATAAAGAATGTTTACTAACAAAACTGTATTTGTTTTAATAAAGTATTTAATAGAAATCAAATTTAATCATATTAGCTATACAGGATCTCCCCATCACCATGTAAATGAATTCACAAACCTTGTGTTCAATTAATACATCACCACACATACTATGTGGGATTTGACTGTCTCTCTACTACAGAAACAGAAAAAGAAAAAGAAAAAAATATATATATATAGTTTGATCCAAGCAGAGTGAGTGTCCTCATACTTCCATAAGTGAGAGAAAGGATTGAAAATTTAAAAAGGAATAAGAAGGAGAAAAATGCGAAGAGAAGCAACAAGAGAAGATATGCAAGAACATAAAGGCTTTTGTGAAAGCAAGCCACCAGCACAGAATTGTAGTTCATGGTCTCAGGTCTCAGATCAAGCAGGTCCCCCTTTCCTGTACTCTGGAGATTCATAGAGAGGATACCCATTTCTTCAGCAATTAGCAAAATTTGAGAAAAGCTCCAAATTTTGATATTGAGTTGAAGCAGTAGATTCTTAGGATAAAAGTAGAGACCATTCTAATCATGTCATATGGATAGAGAGCACCATGCCAACTGGGAAGGAGATGGACTGAAAACGTGGAAAGGTGTGGTTTAGCTTCAGACTGCTGGAAAGTAGAACTTATTAGCTATAAGAATTGATTGGTTTATACTTTGTTATTCAAGAGAGCACAATAACTTAACATGGGTATGCTGTACTCAAGACTTCTGTGTCTCACTACTGAAGTAGGAGGACAGAAAAATAAATTAGAGAACAACATCCCTGTGTAACAACATCAGAAGAGGCAGCTAGTCAGCAGTGAACACTGCAAATAAGAGCCTACCTAACCTAAGTAAAGGGAGGCCTTTCTTGTTCTAACTTGGCTCGCTAGAATTCTGCAGTAGGATTGGGAGTCAAGGCCCAGGCAGTAACTGCATCACTTAACCCTGCTTTGTTCTCTGGGGACATATTTACCTAAGGAAGTTCAGGGATTGGTGACTTGTTGAAGGTAGAATATGGTCTTTGCATCTCATCTTCTAACTTCATATATTTATTAAAAAATATAAGCACCTTATTTTGATGTAACATATAGGCAGAAACAGTGAGATACTATAGAAACATTAACAAGAATGTGTAAAATATTTAATGACATGGGAAAACAATACATTGCAAAATAAAAAAATCTAGTTATTAAACAAAGTTAATAAGTATAGATGATCATATTTTTAAACCTTTATATATATATAGTCTTTATATATAGTCTCTCAAATATATATATATATATATATATAGAGAGAGAGAGAGAGAGAGAGAGAGAAAGAGAGAGAGACAGAGAAAGAGAGAGAGAGAGGAAAGATATATAGTAGAATAAGTCAGTCATTAAAATAATGTTTACACAGCCAGCATGGCACACGCCTAGGGTCCCAGCTACTTGGGAGTGTAAGGTAGAAGGATTTCCTGAGCCCAGGAGGTCGAGACTGCGGTGAGTTGTGATCATGACACTGCATTTCATTCTGGGAAACAGAGGGAGACCCCAACTCAAAAAACAAAATACACACACACACACACACACACACACACACACACACACACACACACACACCTATGTTTCCTGAAAAAAAATAACACCACAAGGGAACAGCTTATAATGTAATGTTAAATGAAAAGTGGTAGATATAATATTATGTAAGTAGTGATTGAGTACAGGGTGATTTTGACTTTGTTGGATGTGGGTGAAGAGGAAATGAGAAGGGAACAGGAGAACATTAGCAGTAGTTTCCTGAGTGTTGGAATTATTAGTGATGGAGTTTGGTGAGAGAGTTATAATATAAATGCTTCTTAAATATGTGTAACTCTTCAAAAGTGATGCTTCAGAATAAGCAAACTGTTAAATATTTTAAGAATTTGCATAGCTCTGGAGGGAAGGAATGAATCTGAAGGGCTACATCAGTAAGAAGAGGAAGACTTGGTCTTTGTCCTCCAGCAGTCTGAATGGTGATCAGCAGGTAATTAACACAGAAGAATAGATTTCAACTCAGTTTTAAAAAGAGTTTTTCAACAATTAATGCTGCCTCACAATGGAATAGTTTCCATCAAAATGTTGAGTGCTGAAAATGATTAAGCAGAGGCTGGGGACTTCTTGCCCTAGAAGTAGGAGGGGGTAGGGGAGGACGACAAGGGAAGAGTGGGATAGGTGGTCTCTCGCATCATTCTTACTGCTAACATTCTTTCTCTGTATCATTCATTCACTAATTCATACAGCTTCCAAGATGGCCCCCAATGATCCTTGTTTATGGATACTTGTGCCTTGTATAATTTCTTCCCAGATTGAATGAGCTGATTTATGTATCAGTAGGAAGGATACTGTGGAGAAGATGGTGTATGGCTTCAGAGGCTAGATCATGAAAGACATCATGGCTTCTGCTTTGCTCTCTCTTGAATTGCTTACACTGGAGTAAGCCAGCTTCCGTGTCATGAGGACAATCAAGCAGCCTGTGGAGACCTCCCTCGACCCTTGTGTAGAGAAGAACTGAGGGCTCCTGCCAACGCCCAGCAAAAACTAGCCAGTTATGTGAGTGATTCACCGCAGAAGCAAGACTTCCAGTCTAGACAAGCCTTCAGATGACCACATGCCCTGCCAACATCTTGTCTGTTGTGAGACCCAGCAGAATGAGCCAATTAAGCCACACCTGAATTCCTGGCCACAAAGACTGTGTAGGATTAAATCATTAAATTTGGGGGTAATTTTTTATGTTGCATTAGATAACAATACAATGCATTTTTACCTGATTCGTTCCACAACAGATTTGAAGTAATATTCTGTGATTGAGTCATTTCAGCTGAACTACTGACAAGCTTTTCTTAATTAGGCAAAATCCCCAGCTGTTACTGATGCATAATAATAGCCTCTCCACTTAAATAGTAGTTTAACTCACTGCAGTTTGATGTCTTAACATGTTCCAATAACAACAATGTCATCTTGGCTGCAAAGTGATATATCTTATTTTTTTTAATAGAAAAGAATATTGTGCTTTTTTATTCTCGTATAGATTTGGTCTCTAGGAATAGCTGTAGCTATAACTGCGACACTTACTGTACATTTCTCAGCTTTCACTTGCCAATTTGCTCAGAAAAAAGGTATGCTACAAATTGCAGCAATAGAGCATTTACAAAAGGTAATTTTTGGCATTTCGGCACCAAAAAGGAAAACTTATCTGCCCAAACAAGCCAAAAGTAAAGACAAAGACTTTGGAAGTTGTTCTTACAAGCAGGTGACTATATCCTCTCCTTCACATTAAAAATATTTTCTAACATCTGAAAGTTATGAGATATTCTGGGTAAGCCTGATTATCAAAGAATATCACAAATAGCGTTGGATAGGTTGTATCATCTGTGACAGAGTCAAAGAGATCTGTGGGATTATGAGGATTCTTTGGTGGAGGGGTGACTAATCCTGCATATCCTTGCGTGTAGTTTCCAGTAAGTACGCGCACAACATACATGTGCTTTCTCCCATTGCTGTCTGGCTTGGAGTATGTATCATTGGCAGAATAACTGGCATCAGTAGCAAAATAGGTTCCTTTTCCGTAGGCTACAGCTGTAAAAAGAAAGACAAAAGCCTTCCTAAGAATATTAAATTACACAGGATGTAAAACTATGCCCAGTCTGGCTTTTTTTAAATGCAGTTCCTGCCTACCACAGCCACTTTTAGTCAATTATAAAATTCACTCCAACTTTCCTCCAAAGGTCGCCTGTTTTCTTTAAGGTGAAACACAGCAAGCTCTATCCTGATGATGACAATATGGCTACCATCCGTGGGTCTCCACGGTGTGGGTGTGAACAGTTGACACCAGAACTCTCATTTATCTCATTCTGATTAGCCAGATGACTCGCTTCCTTACCATTCCTCCCAGCATAACTGCGATTAAAGCCATGCTGATTGACATGTGGCACTGAGCCTGCATCTGTCCCATGGAAGAGGATTCTCTCATTATTTGTATGGCCATTCTTGATGTCCATGTGCTTTTTCTTTATCTGGTAGCTCTGCCAGAGAAATGCATTCTGTATCCTCTCAATCTGTAGATGACGAAAAGGAAAACACTTCAGAAATGACCTTAGAGTTCAGTTTATTGTATTTGTGGATTTAAAATAAGCAACACAGAAAAGAAGGAGAAGGAGAAGGTGTGGGAGAAGAAAAAGGTGGAATAAAATGCAAATAGACAGTTTTCTGCCTTTAAAAAAAGATAGGCTAAAAACATCTGTTAGTATCATACTTTGTAATAGTGCTTACTGGCATCTATTTTACATAACGAAGCTTATAGTTTATGTGAAAATGTTTACCTATATGTATTTCCTGCATTTCCTGAAGATTCACTGATCCAATAGCCATTTCCTTAACTCTGTCTCATCTTCAAATCCATTCCATGTGTCTTCTCCCCATAACAATTCTTTCTGTTATTATTTAGTTATAGTTACAAATTACCTCGTAATTGCCTAATCTGATGACAATTTCTTTCTAGACCCCTCAATAGCATTTCCAGTCATGAACCATCCCCTCCTTGATACTTTGTCCTTCCTTAACTTATTTTCAAACTATTACTCTCTCCTGGCTCTCTGTCCTTCTAGGAAATGAAGTTAACATCCACTCAATAATCATTTACTGAACATCTGCTATGAATCAAGTACTGTGTTGAGTCTGTCCTCAGGAAAAAAGTTCAGTCTAATGGGCAGAAATACAAAAAAACTACCCCTTAGAATGATAAGGAATGGGCTAGGAGGACACACACGCAGCTATGAAAGCATAAGAAAGGGTTCCAGGCCGGGCATGGTGGCTCAAGCCTGTAATCCCAGCACTTTGGGAGGCAGAGGTTAGAGGATTGCCTGGAATCAGGGGTTCAAGACCACCCTGGGCAACTTGGCAAGACCTTGTCTCCACAATAAATAAAAAAAATTAGCCGGAAGTGGTAGCATGTGCCTATAGTTCCAGCTACTTGGAAAGCTGAGGCGGAAGGATCACCTGAGCCCAGCAGGTAGAGGCTGCGGTGGCTGTGAGCGTGCCACTGCACTCCAGCCGGCGACAAAATAAGACTCCAACCAAAAAAAAAAAAAAAAAGAAAGAAAGGGTTCCAGATAATCTATGTCTGGGGAGGTGGGAGGAAATCTGAGAAAATGATGTCCTGGAAACAGAAAGAAGAGAGATTACAGAAGCATGGAGTGGATACCAGGCAGCTGTTGAGGAAAGCCTGGTATTAAGAGCAGGGGGAAAGTTGTTTTTCCGAGAGTGACACGGACCTCACATGGAGTTATGAAGGTTTGGAATGAGGAGAGTGGGAATGAGTTGACTGGAGGAAGCAGTGAAGGATTTCGGGCAGCCAGCAGGGTCCAGCTGAGGCTGGAAACCATGAGTTAGTAAGAATTTCATCTAGGAGCAGCAGGAAAGAAGGTAGGTTACAGGATTAATCCAAAGTTGGGGGTTTTCAAAATGGTGTGATAGAATGCTAAGAGCCAAGAAAGTTACAGATATTGGGTAAACACAATTGAAGTGAGGCTCTTGCTCTTCTTGTGCAGTTGTGCCTCAATATCCAGATGCTCTCCACACCAAAATCTGAGGATGTTCAAGTCCCTTATAGAAAGTGGCATACTTCTGCATTTGTATAAAACTGATGCAACCCTCCTGTATACGAGAGCTCTAGATTACTTATAACACCTAATGCTATGTAAATAGTTGTTATACTGTTTTAGAGGATGACAAGAAGAGAAAGTCTGTACATGTTTGGTACAACACAACCATTATAAACCTCACTATGCTTTCGATCCATGGTTGGTTGAAACCCATAGATATGGAGGGCCAACTGTACTTTTTTTTTTTTTTTTTTTTTTGTGAGAGTCTCACTCTGTTGCCCAGGCTGGAGTGCAGTGGCACACTCACGGCCACCATAGCCTCGACCTGCTGGGCTCAGATGATCCTTCTGCCTCAGCCTTCCAAGTAGTTGGAATTACAGACACTCGCCACCACACAGGCTACTTTTTGATTTATTGTAGAGTCGAGGTCTTGTCAAGTTGCCCAGGCTGGTCTTGAAACCCTGGACTCAGGCGATCCTCTCACCTTCACCTTGCAAAGTGCTGGGATTACAGGTGTGAGCCATCACGCCTGGCCCAACTGTACTCTTGATAGCTTTTAACACCATGATGCATATTGTCCTTTATTATTTATTTATTTATTTGTTTATTTGAGACAGAGTCTTGCTTTGTTGCCTAGGCTGGAGTGAAATGGTATGATCATAGCTCACTGAAGCCTCAAACTCTTGGGCTCAAGTAATCCTACCACCTTAACCTCTCTAGTGGCTGGGCCCGGCTAATTTTTTAATTGTTTTGTACAGACAGTCTCACTATGTTGCTCAGGCTGGTCTTGAATTCTTGGCCTCAAGCTCTCCTTCCACCTTGGCTTCTTGATGCGAGCTCTCATGCCTGGCCTCCTCCTTTAAATCGTCCTTTATATAGAATGTCTCTCTCTTCTGGTTCTCCTTTCTCAGGAATTAAGTTCATTCATTCAGTTAAATTTATTTAATTCATACTGTGCCCTACTACATACTAGAGAGTGTGCTAGGTACTGAGATTGCAGAGATGAACACTATGTGACTCCTGCCTTAAGAAGCTCACTATTTGTTAGGGGAGCCAGGCAACAGGCTGTACAGGTTACCAATGTACAATTTTATAAGTGCTATAATGTAAGTACATAGTTCTATAGAAGAAGCAACTAGATTTTAAATTACTAGGATGCCACATCCTGCTCTGATATACATGGTATGATAATGACCTCCTGATAAACACCTATACTTTACTAATATTTTTATGTAGCATAGTGGACATTGTGGCAATCTCCTGAACATCCATCCCACCCCATCAGCAACTTCTGATTTGAGTGGCATTGGCCCCACTTATGGTTCCAGGGTGGAGCCAAGTTGGGTTAAACCAATCAGGATCTCAGTATGGATCCCACAGTGATGGAATCTGACAGCCCAGACCCAAGACAATCAGCACATGGTATCCCCTAGATACAGAGAGTGGTCCATCCAAAAAAAATCTTGGGATTCTTGTTCAGTAGTTGTGGGAAGGACAGAGTTGTCTTCTGTGAGGAAGAAGAGAGCTCCTGATTGCTGCCAGCAGCCATCCTACAACCACAAGGAAAGTCCAGCCTGAAGATGAAGTTGACATTGTGGACAGCAAAGACAGAGAAGCTAGATCCAGGACATCAAACCATTGGATTAAACTGCTCCAAAGCCCATCCTACTTCTGGACTTTCCACCAATTTCCAATCCAGTTCTCCTTGTTGAATCAGTTTGAGTGGGTGTATGTTTGTGACTTGCAACTAAAAGTATCCTAATCTATACCTGTGACTTTTGTGAAACTCCCTCCTTACTGCTAATGAATGAATCTTGAAATTTGAAGCCTATGGAGCTCGAGTGAGTCCAACTCCAGTTAAACATAGTAAAGTACAAAGTAAGAATGAGTGCTTGAAAGCGAGATGGCTTTCATGTTAGTTTTTTAACATTTTAAAGCAGTAAATTTTTAACACAGTATTACCTTCTCTATTGTATAGGAAGAACAAGTCTGAGTGAACTTATCCTTTACGGTGTTATATTCTGATTGTCCCGGTTGTAGTTGGGTCACACAAGACAGTTGATGATTTATATCCATCCAATGTTCAGGAGTGTTATCTGGAAAGTCAGCATTGGGTGAAAACCTGATAGCCATTTCCAGGGACCTCTGAAAATCAGGGCACCACCCACATTCTTGTTTTCAGTCATCTAATCCTGGTCTTTAAAGTACAAGCTACACATTTCACAATTGCTTCTTTTATTATCCTCAATTGAGTAAACAGAGATGAAGTGAACAGTCTGACATCAATATGATACATAATATATTAGTCACTGCTCTGGCTAAAATAGTTAGATAAACTGAGATTCAATGTAGCTTGAAATTATAATTTTCCCAGAAGGTTATGTGGAATTAATTCTGTAAGAAACTGATATGTAAACATGAATGTCAAATTTACTAATGCTTTCACTATTATCAGCTTTATTTCAATGGTTCTTTATTATTTTTCTTTTAAAACATGATTACCCTGCTAAAGATATGTAAAGCACATTGTTCTGTGCCCCATCTTTTATACAAGTAGAGAAAATAGGGGAAAAAATATATATATATAAGGAAAATAGCAGAGGTACTTAAAAGAATGCTTTCACCCAAGATGATCATGACCAAAGTTCTCCTTTGCTTTTCAGTTGCTTCTAGGAACTTCTAAAACATTGAAACTAGATATTAACTTGCTGACCAGTGTAAATATGAACAGATTGCATTAGAGTAGAAAACAACACAAAACGGCAAAACAGGCTGGGCATGGTGGGTCACGCCTATAATCCCAGCACTTTGGGAGGCTGAGACAAGAGGATTGCTTGAGCCCAGGAGTTCAAGACCAGCCTGGACAACATAGCGAGACCTCATCTTGACAAAAAAAATTAAAAACTTACCTGGGTGAGGAGACGTATGCCTGTAGTCCCAGATACTTGGGAGGTTGAACCTAGCGGGACGAAGCTGTGGTAACTGTGATTGTGCCACTGCATTCTGGTCTGGGTGACAGAATGAGATTCCAACTCAAAATAAATATATACATTCATACATACATACATACATAGGACTAAAGTATAAAGCCAAAGATGTTTTCTTGAGAGGAAAGATATTTAAATCATATCCTTAAGCCATACCAAACTGTTACCGCCTCTGCCCATGTGCATCCCTAGATACTACAGTGGGGACATATGATCTGTAACTGCACACTCTTCTTTTCCCTTCTTCTGGTAAAACCATTCTGAATTTCCTTTGGCGGACAACTGTGCCCATATCTTCAAACGGTGATTGATCCCCTCTAGTTCCAGTGTGCAGCACGTGACTCTGACGGCCCAGTCAGTGTAATTCTAGCTTCCTGCCTGCAATGGTGACCTACGCTGCTCCAATCAGAAGGAATCTGAGGGTTTAAAATAGAGCTCTGTTCCCTGGCATCATGTTCCTGATGACAAGTGTATAATTCCACAGGACAGTCTCTTTCCTAGTGAACTTGACCATGGAAGGCTGCGGGCCTGAAGCTGCTAGCAGCCACCTTTTACTATATGAAGCCTAAGGGAAAAGACAACACAACTGAGAAGAGACTGCGAGATGAAAAGTCACAGTCTAGATGGATCAAACTATATCTGAAGCCAGAAATGCCTGGAGCTTATAGCAACGCGAGTTCATGAATTCCATTTTTGGCTTAAGTCAGTTTAAATTGGGTTTTTTATTACTTGTTCCTTCAAGAGCCTTACCAGTTCCAACTATTATTTTCATTTTTAGTGTGTGTGTAGCTCTTATAGGAACTGCAGGTTGTGGCACGTTGAGGAGAATAGCTGTCAGGAAATAAATGTAGAGAGAACTGAAATTTCTATTGACAACTCTCCATTCTGGGAGGCTGCTGATGGCATGTCTGCCTCATCTGCCTAGCAAAACTCACAGTGCTTTTAGGGTGAGTGTCCAAAACGAGCGAAAACTGACTGCAAGAGGAGGCTGCAATTCTAGTTATTTGAACAGCAGTGCAGAAGCCACCCCATGAGGGAGAGGCTAGATCAGAGGCATAGGTTGACACGGATGCTCAAACACAGAGCAGAGACACACCTTACAGAGCAGCGACTGGCATCTATCTGCCTGCTTGTGACGTAGTACAACCAAATGACTGGTTGCCCCTTCTTGCATCTGCTTTTGTTCCCAGGCTAACTTGTCCACAAGCTGATGGTCAATAAGGCAGTGTCGACCAGCTAGTTCATAGCTACAAGGCATACTAAGGATCAATCTCAATCCATAAGTCAATAATGAGACCATCGACTAGAATTTGCAAAGCCTGCTTCCCTCTTTCCATTTCCTCACTTCTATTCTGTTTCTATTTATTTGCTATTCTTGTTTCCCAGGTATGATTTTTGCCTCTCAGAAAAATAACCAGTTGACGAGAAGTTGTGTCCCGTGTCCCTGTCCACGTCTCATAAGAAGTCGACTGCAAAGTTCTAAAATTGATAGAAAATAGCAAGCCCAGTGAGCATTCACATGTAAACATTTTCTGTGATATCAGCTACAAACCATGTGATTTTTAAAAATGAACATCTTACCTGCAGTTGTGGAGAACGCAGGCTGAGAGGTAGGTGACGCAGAGTTGCCCCTTTTTTTCATGCTGTCATAGAATACATTTAGCAGCTCAGATAGAAAGATGACAACTTTAACCGTTTTTAATGACGGGGTAGAATGTTGCCATGAGAAGTCTACAATAGCATCGATCATGTCATCAGCAACTGCGATTGGGTTTTTTCTGGCACTTCCTGAAAAAAAAATTTTTTTTAAGTAACATAAAGAAGTTTCAGCTGGTGTTGGTATTATGATGAGATTTGGCAGATGCAGTTCTTGGGGCTGAGAAACAGGAAAGCCCCTGACAGCCAGGAACCCACCTGGCACTCACAGCTAGGTCTTGGTGTTCTGAACACAAACAATTTAATGGAACATCATCAGTGTAACCACTCTGTGACCAAGATGAATTAAGACTAAAATAAGACCACTCCATAATCACGTCTGATTTTAGACAAAAACATGAACACCAACCAAACCACAAAAATAGCCAATCATCCCCTATCCTGACTCATAGGAGCAACTGCTGCTTTACTTCTAATCACAGGTTTAGCCACACGTGGTTCTTCCCTCCTTCTAGATAAAATATTCAACTATAGATTTATATCTGCTTCCTGAAGTTTCTGATCCAGAGAGAAGCCCCACTTACTTGAGACTGCCACAAAATCAACAAACACAAGCCCAAATCCACTCATAAGTCCTTCCCAACACCCTCTTATTAAGACGCTGAGAAGTTCCCCATAGTATGTGTTCCTGGTGGTCTGTAGCTGAAAAGCATTGGCAGTGCACAGAAAAGAATATGAGATTTGGGTGCAGAAGATTTGGGTTTGTGTCCTGGCTCTGCTACATATTAGCTGTGCCATCTTAGCCAAGTCATTTGATCCCTCCTGTATTAGTTTGCTAGGGCTGCTGTACAAAGTACCATGGACTACGGCTTAAGCAACAAAAATTCATTTTCTCATGATTCTGGAGGTTAGAAGACTGAGGTCATGGCAGGGTTGGTTTCTCTGAAGACTCTCTCCTTGGCTTGTAGGTGGCTGTCCTCTGGGACTTTGCACTTAACTCTCCTTCTCCAATGTCTGTGAGCGTTTGTGGGTCTTTTGCCGACTTCTCTGCCCTTTCCCCTCCACGATCTACCTATGGGCACTTTTCCCTGTTCTGTCTCAGCCCTCTTCTCTCTTTCTCCACGCAGTCCCTTGACAAGCTCATTCCACCTACCCAGTTGCAACTCTTTCCACTACATGGCTGATCACCACCCCTACGCCTGCGGCCTCCACTTTGGGTGTCATTCTTCATTACCACGCCTTGCATTGTTCCTAAACTATGCACTTGTGGAGGGGCTTGGGTTTACTCCACTCTGCCTCTCCAGTGCCAAGTAGCAGAGTGCTTGCTCTGAGTGAGGGAACAAAACAAGCAGGGCTTGTGAGGGCTGTAATTTGACAGATGGTGTGGGAGAGGATCCAGATGGGGAGAATAAAACATGAACAAAGTAGGACAAAAGGTTATAGGTGGTCATGAGTGCAGGAAGAATGCGCTGCAAGCATTGGATGAATGTCCTGAGGCTCATACAAGAAGGGCCTGGGATACCAGCATCCAGTTTTAATCTGG
Source organism: Carlito syrichta (assembly GCF_000164805.1). Classification (NCBI taxonomy): domain Eukaryota; kingdom Metazoa; phylum Chordata; class Mammalia; order Primates; family Tarsiidae; genus Carlito; species Carlito syrichta. The sequence continues at coordinate 166,270 of NW_007231622.1, read as the reverse complement.
GAAGCAGAAGGAAGTCTACACCTTTGAGCTAGGATGATGATGGTGACTCTCAGGCCAGGAATTTAATTGCTAAAAGAACCTGTCAGAGTACTGATAACTTTCAGACTACTGCCCAGCCCCTGACTTCCCAAATGAGAGAAGCCCTCACTTCCGTAAGAGGGTCAGGTCACATGGGTGTGAATGAATCAGGAAATGGACCGGCAGCAGCATCTTCAATAAAAGCAAACTATTGGATGATATGATAGAGATGGGTAGGAAATGTTCCTAGAAACTATGAGCAGCCTCCACCTGAGCTGGTTGCTGAAGGGTAGTGTGGGGTCTTGTCTGGACATGGACTGTGTCGCCCTATACCTGGCTTCTCCCTGCTCCCTCCCTTAGGCAGCGGTCTCTAGCCAAGGCTGGTCTCTGAAGGGTATGCCTATGCCTAGTCATGATTCATGGGATACAGGTGGCTGAGGAAACCTGAAAACAGTGTAATCATCACGTTTTTTGTTTTTTTGTTTTTTGTCAGTCTTACTCTGTCGCCCAGGCTGGAGTGCAGTAGCACACTCACAGCCACTGTAGCCTCTACCTGCTGGGCTCAGGCGATCCTTCTGCCTCAGCCTTCCAAGTAGCTGAAACCACAGACATGTGCCACCATGCCCAGCTGATTTTTTGATTTATTGCAGAGATGAGGTCCCACCATGTTGCACAGTCTAGTCTCGAACCCTTGGGCTCAGACAATCCTCTAGCCTCCACCGCCCAAAATGCTGGAATTACAGGCATGAGTCACCGCACCTGGCCTAATCATCATGCTTAATCTATGTGATTGTACACACCGTATAGGAATCTGAATGATTATAAAACTGCTTGCAATACTGCCCCAAGATATGGATTCTCCACCAACCTGCCGCCATCGGTGCCTCTAGTAAGTTTCAATAAACCAATGTCTTTTCCGGCTAGACCTCCGGGTGACTTTTTTGGAATGGGTAAACATGACGAGCAAGCCCTCTCAGATTTGGGGTTACCACATTACAGGTACTGACTGCATTTTATTTGTGATTTTATCCTCAGTGCTGTGCACAGGGCCTGGGTAATAGCATTTCAATTTAATGAATGCGCGAATGAGAAGCCAGCTGGGAGACGCTTCGGTAAACCAGATAGGGGAGGCATTGATGGTTTCAAAACTAAAAGGTGGGCTGACATCAATCCCTCTCGAAGAAGATTTAGCAGGACTTGCTGACTGTCAGGATCTGGGGACACAAAGAAGCAAGAATGGCAGACCACGGCAGCTGGGAACATCGTGGCACTACCGATGGAAGAAACTAGAAAACCAGAGAGCTCAAGAGGAGTGTCTGTTTGTAAGGGGAAATGATGAGTTTGGACTCTGATGACATGGAGTTTCTGGTAACAGAGAATTTTCCCAAAGGAGATTCTAGAGAGGGGAGAAGTGCTGATTTGGAAGTCAGTGCAGACGAGGTGATGGATACAATGAGAGCAGGTGAACTCCCAAAGGAAAAAGCAAAGAGTGAGACATCCATGAAGTTAAGGACAAAACTTGGAAAGAAACGTAGGGAACACAAAATGCAGAAGCAAGATGGAGGAAAGAGGCTAGGATCCCATAGCAGATTGTGCCCTGGGGATCTAAAAGGTTGCCCCCTCTCTGATTTACATCACAATTGCCGCCTTCAGATGGATTAAGGATTGATTTCATTCGGATCACTTCATTTTAGAGTGCGGAGAGGCTGCAAACCTGTTCTGATGACTGGAAGGGCAACTGACGTGTACTGCCTCTGTTCACACTCTTCCAGAACCCTGAAGACCGTTTTCCTGACATGGCTTTCCCCAGCAACATGAATTATTATTTTGCACATTAAGTGTCCACCTTGTGTAACTATAAAATCTGTGTGAGGCCGTGCAGCTGAAAAAAAGAAAAGAAAAACAAACACACAGCTCATTAGTTACTGGAGGCAACATTTTGATGACTGAGAAATGAAAATAGCTGACACCTGTTTTCCGTGAAAGCCCAGCCTCTCCCGGGCCCACTGGTTTCATTTACTGGGACTGTGACAGGCCTATTTCCTTTACAGTCTGAATTATTGCACTCAACAAATTCATTACTGAATATTTTGGGTGCTGTTCAAAAGCACTTTATCTGTGATAATCTGCTCAATCCTCAAAACAAGCCTATGAGGAAGGTACTGTTTCCTCCATTTCACAGATTAAACAGAGCCACAGAGAGCTAAGGTCAATAGCCCAAGGTTACCCAGGACTTTGAACCCAAGCCCCAGGACTTTGAACCTAAGCACACAGGAACTCGACTGCCTCAGTAGAGCACATTCAGCCAGATTAATTTTTCAAGGAGGTAAAAGCAATGTACTTTGTGGTGCAGAGGTATGGAAGGATGAGAAACTTCCCCTATCAGGACCTTAAGAGCTCTTGAACACATGGAAACTACCAGGGCCGTTTTAAGTCACTGCCCCCCCACCTCCTTCAGACTGCTCTGAGTAAGGCTGGGTCCAGCAAAAGGGAGAAGCAGGAGAGTGGATCCCTGCTCACCCCATGCTACCCTCCTTGGGAGCACCTGTGCCCAGGCACCCCCAGAGGTCCCTAAGGTGACCCTTCTGCTCGCCTCTTCCCAGAAGCCTCCCTAGGCTTTTCCAGTTTGTCCAACCCAAGTTTCATCCTTTGCTTCTGCCTTCCAGGGCACAGCTGGCTCTTACAAATCCCTGCTCATGTCCTTGTGTTAGTGATCAAGTATTACCTTCCTTTCTCACTCCAGAAAGTTATTCATTCCAGAAAAAGTGTCTTAATCAGAGGAGAGCTAGTAAGATAGGAGTTATAGTTGGGTGCAGTGGCTCACACCTATAACCCCAGCACTTTGGGAGGCAGAGGCTAGAGGACTGTTTGAGCCCATAATTTGAGATCAGCCTGGGCAACATAGTGAGTCTTCGTTTCTATTAAAAATAAAAATTAAAAAATTAGTCAGGCATGGTGGTGCATGCCTGTGGTTTCAGCTAGTTAGGAGGCTGAGGTGGGAGGTTCACCCAGGAGTTCAAGGCTGTGGGGAGCTATGATTGTGCCACTACACTGTAGCCTGGGCAACAGAGTGAGGCCCCAACTCAAAAAAAAAAAAAAAAAAAAAGGGAGTTTCAGGCACAGTAGCAGGTCAGTTATGGGAATATATTGTCAAAAATGGTGCTCACTCGTAGCTGACTGTCTACTTTGCAAGGGATGTTTTGAAGGGCAAATAATTTAATCCCTCCTCTAGATTCCCCACTCAGCCTTCAACTCATTCATAAAGAAGTTAGAAGTCAGCTACCTGGAGGTGTGCTATAAAAAGTAGGACAAAACTGGGGAAAGTGAAAGATATTTGTACAACACTTTACGGTTTACAAACTTTTTACATGTATTGTTCTTTCTGGTCCTCACAACCACCTGTGGGATAGCTGTCCCATCCTCCTTATTAGCAGAACCTTCTTACAGATGAGAGAAGCAAAGGTTCTCAGAGATGAGATGATACGCCTAGGATGGCCCAGTAAAATGGTGGAGCCTGGATTATTAGGACCCAGACTTGGGTTCTTTTTAATACTCAGGAAGAAAGAGACAGATGAGGTCGTGAGATAAAGAGCCTCTCTCCCATCACCTATGCCTGCTCTCCTAGGGAGCCAACTTCTGCCAGAATACTCGTCACTTATCTACCCCACCCGCCCCAGGTCCTCTCATGGTATTCTCAGCCCTCTAATTTTCTGTTGTTTGTAGCCACAGGTAACATGTGACCCTACCTCGTGCAGCACATTCATTTTCCACAGCGGGCCCAGCACCTTCCAAAATTGCTTTTGACACACCTAAGTAAGACATGATCATGGCACCAAAACATCAGTTAAAATTCAATAAGTGGATACAGCTTTTGTGCATTAGACCTTTGTTCAACTCACCCTTTTGTGTGCAAGCCCTTGCTCCCACCCCCGCCCCCGCAAACCGTCTTTCTATAGCAACCTTCCTCAATGGCCAACGAATGAACAATCTGACTCACAGCATGACGGCAGCGTCCAGTAACTGGAAGTCTAGCATCAGCAGCTTTCCCTTCTCTTTTTGTGCGGGGATATTTTTGTACTATTTGAAATGGTATGCATTCTACCCTTATTATTTAATAAAATGAATGAAAAATATGAAAAGAAATGTTTCAAGACTAATGAGAAGCATAGATTTCAAACTGTAATAGAATGGTGCATTTACTTCAGTTCTTTGGCTCCTCACCCCACACCTCCACCCCCAATTAGACAGTTGACTGATTTCAGTCCACTGAATCTTCCAATCAAAGTTGTAGCTTCAACACTTTGGTCGAGTCTAATGACAGCTGGGTTGAGTGATTAAAAACATGGGCTTAGCATTTTGATAAATTGGGTTGGACTTGACTGCACCACTTACTAGCTGTTATGTGATTAATAGGTTTCACATCTGTCACACAGAGGCTAATATAGTACTTCCTTCATGGGGTATTCACACATCAAAAGAGATAATGAATGAAAAACGCCTAGCACAGAACCTGGCACACAGAAAACACTGAATAAATGCTAGCTATTTTATCATTATGAAGAGATATAGATCTATATCTATATATCCTTGATTAGTGCATGTTGTGGATTGCCTTTTTTTAAATTTCCTTTTTTCAGTGTGTTTGTTCTAGTCCCTGTTGTTCCATGATAGACACTTTCTTCAAATGTCAAGTGACCTTCACCAGTCAATTCATATTCAAGAGTGAGTTTAGAAGCTTTGTGTGAGAAGCCTTTTTGACCAGTGGGCTTCAGGATCAGCTGAGCAGGCAAGACTTACTCTCTGCTATTTTGGGTACCATGCAGGAAGAGGGGCTGAGTTCTCACTGTTTGCTACAGAGATGTTCTCTTAAAGCACCGCTTTCAGTCTAGCTTCTCATCTCACCTGTGCCTGGTGCCCTGCGTCCAGAATCTCTCTGGTGCCATTTTTCTAGAGTATAAACCTCCCGTCTCTGGCCAGGGCAGAGCAAGGAAATTTATTGCTGCATAGGATGGGGGATAGAACCAAGAGGTCTAATTGCTACTCATATGGGATTTCATCCAATTCATCTCTTTATTTGTCCTCTGTCTTTACAGATACCTGCTGACTTTAATTCCTGCAGGAGTTGGCTGCTCTCTCCTGCTATCTCTCCTGCAGGCACTGTTTTTTCCACTCCATGTTAGCTGCCACTTCTGGCTAGCAGCTTCTACCTTCTAAAAATATGTTATCTGTTGTTCATAGGTGTTTTCCTTCCAATGCGCTTTTTCCTTGTAGGTTTATACCCTTTCCATTCCTTTACTGTTGTTTTGATAGAATTCCAAAAGGGGACAGGGCGCAGAGACAAATGCTTATATCCAGTTTACCATGTTTCATATAATGGATTGTTCTTTGTTATTTATTTGTTTGTTTGTTGGTTGGTTTGTTTATTGAGTTGGAGTCTCACTCTGTCGCCCAGGCTGGAGTGCAGCAGCACGCTCAACCTTCTAAGTAGCTGGAACCACAGGCAGGTACCACAATGCCCAGCTGATTTTTTTATTTATTGTAGAGACGAGACTGGTCTCAAACCCCTGAACTCAGGCAATCCTCTCACCTCCGCTTCCCAAAGTGCTGGGATTACAGGCGTGAGCCACGGCACTTGGCTAGATTGTTCTTTATGTCTACATTGTTCTTTGTGTTACATTTCAAATGACTGAAAATTATTTATTTATTTATTTAGGTATTTGTTTATTTATTTATTTGGGGTGGAGTCTGACTCTGTCACCCAGTCTGGAGTGCTGTGGAGCGGTCATGGCTCTCTGCAGCCTCAAACTCATAAGCTGAAGTGATCCTCCAACCTCAATCTCCCAAGTATCTACAAACACAAGTCCCCATGCCTGGCTAATTTTCCTAAAAATTTTTTTTGTAGAGATGAAGTCTCGCTATGTTGCCCAGGGTAGTCTTGAGCTCCTGGCCTCAAGCAATTCTCCTGCCTCAGCCTCCAAAGTGCTGGGATTATAGACGTGAGCCACCACACCCGGCCTAAATGACTGGAAAATTGAATGATCAATAAATTAAATGGAAATTCTACAGATTCACTTCTGCATAGTAAGCTCCATAATATTTTGCAATTTAGAAAATATTTAAACTTCTATTTCTATTTATATTTTATCTTACCCTTTAAATCTAAAAGTCAATGTTTCATAATTTACAAAATATATTCATATAAGAGTATATGTATATATATTTTATAAATGAATAGACATACATGGGTGGAGAGGGGCATGCTCAAAAGTGTTACTGCAATGGGAGTGGACAAGCGTTTCAGCGAAAGTCAAGAAAAAGAGTCTTGAGTTTCGTTTCTGGGTCAGTTTCACATCTGAGTCGGCATAACAGGAAAGAAGAGCTACAGGGTGTGATATGTGAGTGCCAACTGGGATGCATAAAAGGAGGAACCAAAATAGAGGAACTTAGAGGACCCTAAGTTGTGAGTTTGGAAGTTTGATAGTCCAGAGCTGACTTTAAGTATGACACATTCGTTATACCCCGTCTAATAAGAGATAACCGTACATCAGTTGCACCCTGTCTAATCCTTCTCCTGGAAACAGGCATTTGACAGGTAAAGAAACTGAGGCTCAGAGAGGTTAAGTGACTTGTTCAAGGCCACACGATGATAAGTAGCAGAGCTGGGATTCCCACTCAGGTCTTTCTGAGTCCATGGCTTGAGTATTTTCTACAAAACTCTCTGTCCACTCAGGGCAATTTCACTCCCAGACATTCAGTTATAATAATAGTTACAATATACTGCTTAACCAAAGTACCTGACTTCAGATCAAATGTCCTTGATGTCGAGTTTACAATAACATCTGCCTCTTCTTTGGCGATATCTCCAGTACCAACCTGGAACGTAATCGCACCAATTTTCATTTCATAAGTTTCATACCAAGGATTGGAGACACTCCCGAAGAAACCTGGAAATAAAGAAAACAAATCAAGAATAGGCTGGCTCAGCTCCTGGGGGAAGAACAAACATCTTGGGGCCCTATTCTTTTCCTGGTCCTCTTTCATTTCCCCAACATAAATCCACATATTGTCATGTCTCCTGGACTGTTAAATTGCTCGGTTTTCTTTTTAAAGGAAATTAGAAACTAACACTTTGTGTTCGTAGGAGTGTCTACATTTTCTCAGTTCAATAGGCAGAGGCAGAAACATCTGACTGGACCAGTGTGTGTTGGCAAAAGTTGCCATGGCATTATGAAAAAGGAGTAAGGAAGAAAGGATGAGGGCAAAGTGCATAGTCATTTCTTGCAGACATCTCTGGGAGATTCTTTTGTCACCACTGGGGTAGCAATGATGCTGCTCAGATGATGTTAACACATTGGTGTATTGCTGTTTACTGCACACTCTGAGACCTTACGACTTAACTCATCCCTTCAACTCTTTCAATCTTCCTTTCAGCATTAGACAGTGGCAGTAAAACCACCTGCCCACGGTGCCATTGCACAGGTAAAGTAATATAATATATGTGAAAGCAATCAGTAAAGTGGAGTGTGCCATACACAGTGTAGTTATCATTTCTTAGAAACTCTGGCCTCAATACCAGTGACTTTGTCCATGTTAATACAATTGCTTCTCTGTGTTCCAGACAATGGAACAGGCTAACGCTGCCCCTATCACCAATTTGTTCTTTATGTGAACTAGTTTTGCCTCCTTCTATTGGACTTGAATTAACACCAGAGAGTTGCTAAGCAAAGGGAAATATTCCTCAGCAGAAAGACTTTACCAGACCTTGGGAATCTCCAGCCTTAAGAACCCTGTCCTTGTTAGGATTTGCTCTTGACCGTCTCGAGAATTCATCCAAAAATGCCTGGAAATAGAAACACAGTAACTGACCACAATGATGTTGTATAGCAATATTAATCCAATTCTTTGGGATATTGATCAAATGGTAACAATTCTCAACAGATCTCCTTTTACCTCAGAGACATCTTAAAGGATTGTGGTTCAACCTAGGAATTTTGCAAATAAATAACAGTGCTTTTTTGTGTTTATACTGACTTTTTTGTATGAGTACAACCAACACAGTATCCAGGTAAGTAGGTTGGGGGGGGTCTGACTAAGGGGGAGTTAAGTTTTGTAAGGGCTCCTTTATGAAGCCCTTCTAGCCAACAACTAATTTAGGGACCACAAAGACCTGGACAAACAAAAGGATCTGTTTTTCCATTTTATAAAGACCCACCTTATTCTACTGGCTCTGTAGGAAGTTGCACGCCTTTTTTGTGAACACTGTCAGGTTATCCCTTATCTTTTTTGAACCCCCATAATTCTGATCTCCTAAATCTGATGTGCTGAGGAGAGAGTGTGGAATGTTTGTGGGTTGGTGGTGGAAGGGACTAAGGTAGTCCCTTAGCATCAGTGGTTGGTAGGTGCATTCTGGGGTTGACTAACAACAAATACAGATAGTATATTTCATCTCTGTGTCTAGCCAAAGCCTCCTGAATGAAATCACTAAAATACACATTAGAAACCCTCATAAGTTGACATTTTACTTAGAAATTTTAAAAGCTTTTTGATCATGTAAGTGACCAAACTGAGAATGGGTGACAGAATGGAGTTATAAAGTTGCATTTGGATTGTCTTTATCCATTTTATCTTTCTAGGTCTCATCAGGACTGTTTCTAATCCTTGGTTCACAACATATGAAATGAAAATTGGTGCAATTACTTTCCAGGTTGCTACTGGAAATATCACACACACACACACACACACACACACACACACACACAAAGATAGATATTACTGTGAACTTGACAATAAGGACATTTAGGTATCATGACAATTCTGCTAATAATATTTTCCCCCAGTTTCTCTTTGGGTAAAAAATATGTCTCTGGACATTTTATGTTCACTAGGGGGAAAAAACCCAAGAAACATTTTGGGAGACATGTTATTCCTTTCACTATTATTATTCTTTTTCTCCATCTATGGGCAAATACACTTATGAACTATATCGTGTAATACTTTGAATTGTTTTTGGGGATCTCTGGGAAACATCTCTGAGGATGTTTCACACTTCCATCTCTGAGATGTTTTACACTTCCATCCCAAATGGCTAAGAATAACCAAGAACTTAGAAAGTAAAATTATCTTTGATCTTCTTTTTAAATGCTAATGTTAGTAAGTTGTAGCTAGCCCTTGAAGTCTAATAATAAGGCAATAACTACTACTGCAACCAGTTTTGAGACTTGTTATGTGCTAGACATCACATAAATACTTCAAATACACCCTCTCTTTTAATTCTCACAACTCTGAAAGGTGTCATTGCCATGCTCACTGTATACATGATAAAACTGATTCAGAGAGGTTATGCCGCCCAACTTTTTTTTTTTTTTTTTTTTGAGTTGGAGTCTCACTCTGTCACCCAGACAGGAGTGCAGTGGCCACTCCCGGCTACCGCAGCCTCAACCTGCTGGGCTCCGGCGATCCTTCCATCTCAGCCTTCCAAGTAGCTGGAACTACGCCCGGCTAATTTTTTTTTTTTTTTTTTTTTTTTTTTTTGAGTTGGAGTCTCACTCTGTCGCCCAGACTGGAGTGCAGTGGCTGCTCCCGGCCACCGCAGCCTCGCCTGCTGGGCTCCGGCGATCCTTCCGCCTCAGCCTTCCGAGTAGCCGGAATTACAGGCATGCGCTACCACGCCGA